>NC_029772.3:16297845-16337145 GCF_000817695.3 Arachis duranensis | reverse complement strand
ATCTGCAAAAATACAAATGACGCTAGTTACGATTTTTGGACTGTTTTTGACCCAATTTCCGGCCCAGAAAATACATATTAGAAGCTGCAGAATGGACAATTCAAGTGGTCCCCACCCATAAACTGAAAATCTGTTAATTAATTCGAATTTAAATTCAAATCTTATCTTTTAGGAAAAGATATTATTTTTAATTTTTTATTTTTAAACCATTTAGAATTAGTAATAAATAGAAACTCTGTACATTTAGACAGGTACGAGGTTGTTACCAGAACCCTTATTTTTCTTCTCTGAACCATGAGCAACTAATCCTTCATTGTTAAGGTTAGGAGCTCTGTCTATTTGTAATGGATTAATTCGTTTGATCTTTCTAATTTATTCATGTTTTGATTTATATTTCAATAATTTTTTTCGCTCTTAATTTAATGAATATTGGGTGGAACGAAAATATGACCCATGTTCCAATTGAGTTCTTGTAAAACTTGGAAAAACTCTTTACTTGAACAACAGCTTGGAAACATATTATCCTAAATTTTAATTATTTGGATTTAATGGGATACGTGACATATAATCCCCTTATTTTTGGGTAATTAGAATTTTTGTAGCATATAAACTGAAAATTGATTTTTATCCCCTAATTAGAATTAATTGACCAAGGAATTGGCGGTTAATGAATTTTAGAGGAGACTAGGAAGGTCTAAGGAATTAGGGCCTAGTCACATATAGTTTGCCATGAAATTATATCTTGCATGATTAAATTAGTTAGTAATAAAAATTAATCCGGAAAAATAGATAACTCTGAAACCTTAACTATCTTCTCATTATATTATTCCCAACTTATTTATTTGTTTGTGTCTAATGATTTTTGAACACCAAAACATTCTTTTCTGCTTGCCTAACTAATTCTATCAAATACTATTGTTGCTTAATCTATCAATCCTCGTGGGATCGACCCTTACTCACGTAAGGTATTACTTGGTACGACCCGGTGCACTTGCCGGTTAGTAAGTGTGGGTTATAAATTCCGCATCAACTGCTTTAATGCAATGTTAATAAGTTGCTCTGATGGTTTTTATAGTTAGCCACTTATGCACGAAATCCTCAGCCTTAAGACCCATTTTAGCTAGTGCTGCAACGGCATGTCTACAAGGCATTCCTATGTACAATGACGAATTGATGCAGAATCAGAAAAAGATATGGACAGAGAGTGATAAACCAAAAATTATAACAACTAAATAATTATCCAATAACTATATAACCAGACTTACTAGTCAACTGCCATACATTACATGTACATGTCCTCTTGTGAAGATTCACACCCACTTTATGGTTTTGGGAATGAACCTCAAAGAGGACTCTTTCCGAATCACCAGCCCATATAGATCTCTATTTATGACTCTTAGGCTTGATAAATTGATCCAACTTCTTATGTTGGACTGGTGCAAGTGGTCTAATGTGAGCCTCCAACTTCTTCTTGTGCGTTGCCATCTTTCTCATTATGTAGCACCGCAGCCCTTCACACATGGTTAGAATAAGCTTTTCCCTATGCTCCACAATCTTTGCATCCCATACTTCTTACATATTATTAGTTATGTTGTCCACTTTCAGCCCATGACTAAAGTACGCCTTACACCATACAGCTGGCTCAAATTTTTACATATACTCCCATGCTGGTGCACTTACTCGCTTTAACTTCTCCATCGCAACAACTAATTCGATGTGTGTGGTGCACCTTGCACATTCCCAAACCAATTGCTTCATCTTTTCATCTTTGATGTGCTTGATGAAGTTCTTCCAGATATGTAGTACACAATTCATGTGGTGAGCTCTCAGAAATATCTCCTTCAAGGCCAATGCCAACCCCTATATCAGTCCAATGACATGATATGATTAAAAAATTCTAATTAGTAATGAACCACACTTCAAATGCTAAGACTCAAATTAAAGTAACTCAAATTAAATACAATATCTAATCAAGGAGCTGCCATACAACATATTTAATTATCAATTGATGATGAATGAAACAGAGTCTTAGCTAACATAAAAATTAATTTATCAACTAATAAACTGAAAAATAAAAAAAGTTTTATCTTAATGGAACATAGTAACCAACCAAAGCAGAGCGCAGAATTATATATAATTATGATCAAATCCATAGTAGATTAGTACAAGTCTATGATACACAACAGAGTACATCATACATAAGTATTCAACACAAGTAACTAATTAGCAGGGTTTATAGTTGACCTTTTGTTGATCAGAGATAAAATTCAGTCCCAACTCAGTGCAATCCCCTAGATCCTACTTCAATATTGACAAAAACCAGCCCCAAGTGTCTTTACATTCGTTCAAAACCACAGCATATGCAATGACAAAAAGTGGTTGTTGGCATCTTGCCCCACTGCAAATAATAGCTGTCCACCATAGTAACCTTTGAGGAAGCACTTGTCCAACCCGATTAGAGGCCTGCACCCATCTTTGAACCCCATTTTACATGCATCCAAACTTATATACAATTTGTTGAACAGTGGCAGTGACTCTGGTTGAGCTTTGACATCAATCATAGCTGTGCTCCTTGGATTACTCCTGTATAGTTCCATCAGATAGTCGTTGAGCTTTCCATACTGAGCTTGTTCGTTGCCTATAACTATCTCTCTGGCAACCTTCAATCCCCTGCTTATCATTTTCTCACTAAAATGTACATTGTACTCCTCAATCATATACTCCCTGGCCTATTTAGACTTTAACTCAGGCTGAGTCAGTAGCCTCTTCACCAACTTTGATGTCACCTATTCTCTGTTAGCTAGATTACTGCCAAAATTTCTAGCACAGTTGTGCTCATTAACTAGTGTCTTCACCTGATAACATCCCCCAGCACTGTTCCAAGAGGTCAGAATCAACCAAGGACAGTTCTCTCCTACACAAGTAGCCTTCACCCTCTTCTTTTTTCATTCTTTAGATACATCACATCCTTCCCTTCATACACAAAGTAGTCCTTTAGTGCATTCTTAAAACTTTTCATTGTGATGAATGTTTGCCCCACCTTAAATTCAACTTCCTCATATTCTGTCTCCTCATTGAAAGCATCAAATGCAGTCCTGTTTTCATCATCATCAAACACTGAGCTGTTAAATGCTTCACTCTCATATTCATAAGGCTTGTCATAATCTAAGTCTAGCTCTTCCCCAACAATATTAGAATTTGATGCCATTGTATTCCCATCCAGTCCATCTCTAGCCTCCACACCACCACCTGCTTCAGGCCCATAAACTACTGCACCTTCTGTCCTAGTTTTTCCATCCCTTAGAATATGTTTCTTCCTCCTACCTGAATACCTCTTGGAAGCCCGTTTCTTGGCTGTCTTTGGAGAATAACATGGACCACCTTTACTTGGTCCAGGCTTATCCCTATTTTTTGGGCCACCCTTGCTTAATTCCCTATTTAGGTCAGACTTCACCTCACCATCTGGTCCATCCTTCACCTCACTAACTGGACCAGTTTTTACCTCCCCAGCTGGACCCTGACTAGCTCTCTTCCTTGGTGACACCATTTTTTCTTCTTTTTCTTCAATCTCTCATTCCTTTTCTGTACCTCACTATCGTCACTGCTATGAGTCTCTTCATATTCTAGAGGAGGTAGCTTATATGGCTTGTCCTCAGTTGTTTCATACCCATCACCTGAGGAAGATGAGTCACTCATAATAACCTCCTCAGATTGCATCTCCTCATTCACAACTTTTGGCACACTAACCGGGTGATCAAAGTAGATATAAATCTCATTTGTCCCCTTGTTTTTAAGCTTGTTATTCCTCATGTCATTTATCTTAGTATCACCCCCTCATAACATGTAAGCCAGATTCCAAGTCAGGTGCCATGCTATCAAACTAAAACATCATCTTATACTCTGTGTAACCTAACTCCTTCAGTAACGTTTCAAAATCAAAGAAGTTCACCAAATCAATGTCTAAAGTTGTCTACTTCGTGATGTTTCCATCAACATATTCTAATTTACCCTCTGCATTCCTCTTAAAATTTCCTCCATGATGGAAAATAGGAACTACTTCAAACTCATCCATCTGGAAATTATTTTTACTAATCAAAATCCAAGTCATGACAGTTTATCTCAATGTGCCAATCATCTAAACTACTGACAATTAACATTAAAAATTTAACAAATTAACTAAAAAACTTCAAAATCCATTCACGTCCACAATATTTTTAAAAATAAACCAGGTAACCCATTTCAACCTACTCAACACTGCAACACCAACATGCAATTTAGGAACAGAGATTGGATTTCAATAATGTTTTACATGCCCAAATTCGTTATTAACCTGAATGTCGACACAAGCTACCTCCACTGCACGACGTCAGTGACTCTGTCAAGTGCGGAGTTAGAGGAGTCCTCCGAGTCCTTCCTGGTGGCCTTGTCAGCACCCTTGTTAGCACCAACACTTGCTACTTTCACCATGCTTTGTACTATCGCGCAAAGAAGGTTGAGGAGTTTTGGTTATTTTGTAAATATGAGTTAGGGCTTGGGGGTTATCAGGGTGGAAATGACGTTTGCTCCTTCTTAATCTAGCAACGGCGTTGTTTTTGAATGTGATAGGGGACAAATCGACCCCTGTCCATTTACCCTAATCCAGGTTGGCACTTAACTCTGGACTAACTACCAGATCAGGGCCGGTAAGTGCCACATCAGACTTTTCTGCCAACTATGGACGGGGTATACACGGGAGGGGGCGCGATGAGTTATTTTATGCATAGACAGGGACCAGTGTGGGTTACTTTTCTGGTGAGGGATCGTCTTGTCCTAATTTGAAATGGACAAGGAGCGGGTTGGATGTTTACTCTATTTTTTTCTAACTATTTAATAATTGGTTTACAATTAAATTGTCTTCCAATTCATTTTTGAAGAGGCTATCAGCCTCTTGGAAGTGATGCGATGTATTAATGATGTGAAGGGATCACATATTGGAGGCAAAAGAATTTGATGTTGAATTTGTTGCATGAGATTAGACCTCTTATATTAAATTTTGAAAATGCAAAAATCTTCAAATTATGGTGTTCTTAGTGTTGAGTCCAGGTGCTCAGTTTCTACCTTAGCTTACTGATGCATCTGCCGTAGGAATGCCATGTGGAGGTTTGGTGTCTTGCTTTAGGTGTTGGTTTTTTAAGGTTCTGAAAATCAAACCGATCATTCAACCACTCTAGCTACTGGTTCATTGGTTTATAGATTCAACCAGTTTGACCGTGGTTGAACCGAAAAAACTATTTATAATAAAATAATAAATAAAAGATAAATAAGCACACTAAAACTATATGATCTTATCAATTTACAAACTCAAAAATCTTTTTAAAACACTCTTAAAATATATGTTTCCAATCACTTTTGTCATCATCATCTTCAGCTTTACACTCATCACTCAATTAAAAAACCCACAACCTTAATCTTCTATGATTTCTTTTGGAAAAATAAAATATCATTCAATAAGAAAACCATAGCTTTAAGTAATTGAGAATATTTATGAGACTCAGCACCAAGACATGAAACAAGTATATATATAAAGCAGTATCAAACAATCCAATTCTCAATTCCATGAATCATAAACAAAAAGGTGTCTAAATTTCCACAGAATCAATCAAATTCAGCATTAAAAAGCATCAAAAACCAAATTTTGCAGTTAAAGAATGAAGTGAAAAATACTAGAAAGAAAGTGGCTTGAACCACTGTCTTTTATATCAGAGAAATACAATACCATCATCATCATCACTTCCAAGACCTCCAACAACAGCATCATCTTCATGATTTCCTTGCTTTAAATCAATAACATGGGACATCTGCTGTTTCTTAATTTTTTGAAAGCATCAATTTGGTTTAAAATTAAAACATAGCAACAAATAATCACCCTTAAGGTTTAAACTCTGAAATCAATAAATCTATCAACAAAAATTCAAAAACAGCATACTCATAAATTAAAAAAACAACAGCAGCAGAGTAACAAATCCATTTTTAGCAATAATTTCGACAACACAAAATCAATTTCTTTGATTGATTTCACATTCAAAAAATCAATAATCAGATTCAGAACAGACTCAATAGAGCAATAACAATACAATCCAATTACAATATCACAGCAACCCACTACCCAATATCTCAACAAACAACATCCAAATAATTAATCATGCTTCAACAATTAATCATTTAATCATGCTTCAAGCAAATAGTTTTTCAACAATTAATCATGCTTCAGCCTTCAAGCAATAGCTTCAACAATTAATCATGCTTAAAGCAATCAGCTTCAACAATTAATCATTTAATAATTCTTCAAATGGGTGTTGACCCGGTGTGTGCGAATGGTGCTGATGAATGTAGAACCAACAATTAATCATACTTCAAGTAATGACAGCAAGGTTTATAAGTTAGAACCAACAATTAATCATACTTCAACAATTATTATTACAACAAATTAGATTTATACCTAGGGTTAGTGGAAGATAGGGAAGAATGCAGATCTGACGGCGACAGGGACAGTGGCTGGGTTGGAAGGGTCGAACAGAGCTGGCACCGGTGGAAAGACACACGCGATGGCAACTGGCGCTGGTGGTGGCTGCGATTTTGACGGCTGAAAGGAAGGGTAGCTGAGCGAACAGAAAGCTGGCTGAAAGAAACTTGCGACCGTGAGTGACTTCCACGAACCATGCGACGGCGGCGGTGGCTGGACGGAGGTTTCACCAGAAGTTCGAGGTGGAAAGTGGAGACTGGAGACGTCAGAACTGAGAGCGAGAGGTGACTGGTGAGCGTGGAGGGCTGGGGCTTGGGAGTAGTGTGCTGTGGGTGTCTGGGTGAAAGCCAAAGACTAGGGTTCCCTTTTAGCTACCAAGTCCAAACGCCGCGTTTTTCACAATTTTGGCAAAATTTTAAAAACCGACCGGGTCACAGTTTGATTCGACCGACCGATTTCTGACCAGTTCAACAGTTCAAATTCGATTTTTGAAGTTGACGAATCGTTCTTGATAACGGTTTTTGTTTCGACCGGCCAGTTCAAACTGGTTTTTAGAACATTTTTTTATGATTTGGTGTTGTCTTATCTTCTATTTGTTAGATGTGGATCATAACTTATATTTTGCTAAGGTTAGATATTGTATTTAGGCGTATGTTTTAGAACCTTTTGTTACCTTGAATCTCCCCGTTTCACGTCAAGAACACATAAAACTATTGGGAAAAATAAAACAATTAGTTGATAATTAATTTATTGGCATTGGTAAAGATGTAGAACAAGAGTCACAAAGCTTGGAAGGGAAGAATATATTTTGGCTATAAGAATGAAGGAACCATGTCTGTATAATAAAAGTGAAAAAATATTTCCTTTTGCTCTGAGTCCTTTTCTATTGTTGTGAAACTGAAAAATGGAACTCTATGAATGAATTGAATATGCAGAAATGAGAAATGGAATTCTTGGAATGAAAACAATCTTCATAAATGAATTGAATCTGCCTTATCTATGCAAAAATGAAAAAAAAATGAACCTTTGAATTTGAATCTATTGAGAATTGTAAAAAAACCTATAGAGAATTCTAGTATTTTTATTTTTTATAATGATAATATATGAATTAATTGGTGATTAGTGAAAATATATTATTTTTTATATTCATTTAATTGTAACTGAGTTAGTCGGTTTAATCAATAATTCAGTGGTTGAATTAATAATTCGGTTTGATTGTCGGTTCGATTATGGTAACTACGCCAAAACCAAGTTAACAATTAAAAAACTTGCCTTGTTCAGGAAGCTCAAGTTTGTCGCATCTCACGCACTCACTTCTGCCGGCCACCTTAAGTCAACTCTCTCTGGCCTCTCGCCGTCTGCCTTCCTGTGTCTCACACAACGGTACTGCTGTCTTCAGTTAACGCTCACGCTCTCTTCGCACTCTTCCTCTCACTCAATGACGTGTGCGTCTCCGTGATATCTGTCTCTCTCGCTCGTTCCATCTGCCAACACTCATCCTGCTCGAGGAAGAAACAAAGACGCCGTCGCAGGCGCAGCATCGACACCGCTGCAGGTTGAATTCAGTTGATCCTCCTCTTTTGCTCCTCCATTCCAGGTGGTTTCCTTTTCCAGAATCTGTTATGCTGAATTTGCTGAAATTGCATGCTTTTATAAATAGAAAGATGCTTATATTGACTAGATTTTACAATCTATTACATTCGCAAATTTTTTTGTATATACATGTATTTTTAGTCCATCCGCCATTTCTGCCGTTTGGCGCAACGCCATGAGGCGCCATCCAGAATAAAAAATTATGCCAAGGCGTCGATGTTAAGACCATCTGAGCAATAAAACTACCCCATATTTCGTATACAACTCGTGCTTTCGTACGGATTGTAGGATATTTGTCTAACATTTGTCTCTGTCTACTCCAACCTTGATTATATACATTCCCACTATTTGGCCATGTAGCATTGCTGCTTTGCTCATTTTTTTCCAAATTGTAAGTTGTCTGCTGTTAATTTTCTTTCTTGGTTATGAGATATGGTTATTGTTATGAGCCTTTGCCTCTTATTTCTTTCTGGGGATTTTGGTCTTTTTTCTAGTGGTGAATGTTTCAGTGACATGATTATTGTTTGGACTTTTATCTGTTGTAGTTAGATCTGGAACTTTGCTTAGAAGGTTTCTATCTTTTGATTCCAACCCTTTTTTGTTTACAATTTGCTGAGATGGTGCTCTTTGTTTTCATGATGTTTAAAATTAGCACAGACTTCGATTTCAAGAAGGACGGACCTTGTTTTGTGCAACACATACATCACGAACAACTACCATGGGACATGAATCCCGAAAGCTCTTGGATGAATATGAGGTGTCAGAGATTCTAGGAAGAGGTGGATTCTCTGTTGTTAGGAAAGGCATAAAAAAATCAAGCAGTGATGAGAAAACTCATGTTGCCATAAAGACACTAAGAAGAGTAAGTGCCTCTACTACGACCCCTGGTTGTTTACCAAGAGAGAGGAGCAACATGGGGTTTCCCACATGGAGACAGGTTTCAGTATCAGATGCTCTTCTCACCAATGAGATCCTTGTGATGAGGAAGATAGTCGAAAATGTGTCGCCACATCCGAATGTGGTTGACCTCTATGATGTTTATGAGGACTCGAATGGTGTTCATCTTGTTTTGGAGCTGTGTTCTGGCGGTGAGCTGTTTGATCGCATTGTGGCACAGGATAGGTACTCAGAGACTGAGGCTGCGACAGTTATTCGCCAGATTGCGGCGGGCTTAGAGGCTATTCATAAAGCAAACATTGTCCATAGAGACTTGAAGCCTGAGAATTGCTTGTTCTTGGACAAGAGGAAGGATTCTCCTCTAAAGATCATGGATTTCGGTTTGAGCTCTGTTGAAGAGTTTACTGATCCAGTTGTTGGTTTGTTTGGTTCCATTGATTATGTTTCACCGGAGGCACTTTCTCAAGGAAAGATAACAGCTAAGAGTGACATGTGGTCTCTAGGGGTAATTTTGTACATCTTATTATCTGGGTATGTTAATCTAATTCATGTTTGGTACAGTTGCACTTTGTTCAGTTAACGGTTAATGCTTACTTTGGTATACATGTGAATCATGTTGGTCTCATAGGTTTTAATGAGTCAAAATATTTTCTGTAAATAATCGTGAGTCAAGTTAGCCCCACATTTGATTAATGAAGGACTAATAAAATAAAGTGCTAACTTGACTCGCATTTATTACTTAAAGGGAACTATTTTAACTCTTCCAAGTAACTTTGTACATCTTTCTGTTTGGGTATGTTAATTTAATTGATGTCTCGCACAGTTGCATTATGTTCTATTTTTCGGTGATGCCGATATACCTTGTGCTTAATGCATATGGATGATCGTACTTAATAATCACTTTTAGATCTAGAAATGAAAAAAAAAAAAGTTGCAAAGTGCCTTGGCATGAGTTACTTCTTCTATTCTATATTTAATATGTCAATTCTAACATTTTGAAGTATTATTGAGTCAGTGAATTTAAATAAATTGATTCAAAATGTACTAAAAAGTTAACTTATACAAGAAAACTAATGGAGTAATTTGTTTAGGGTTTAAAACTCTTGGCAAACAATTAAGGGATTGTTTACATGTTTTGCAGATATCCGCCTTTCATTGCTCAGTCTAATCGCCAAAAACAACAAATGATAATGAATGTAAGTAACATTTGCACAGATTAATGTTGATGACTCAAGAAAGTATAAGATATCAATTGGTTACATATCATCTAATATATCATCTATTTTCCCTCTACATCCTCTATGTCTTAGAGATGTTACTCTAGTGCAATGGTATTAGCATCACCACTTTTGCCACATAAGTAATTCAACTAATTGAGCATTTAAATTTTGCCAAATCCAATGACCAATAATTTCCAACACTATTTAATAGATAGAATTATTACCCCTATTCAACCATAGAACCGAAATTTTCACGTGTCACAAGGGGGTGTGTAACATGGCTAATACAAATATCATAAACTCATTGTTTTATTTTGTGTTAGTTTAACAAAATTAAAACTTGAAACAGGGGAACTTTAGCTTCTATGAGAAGACATGGAAGGGCATTTCTCAATCAGCAAAGCAATTGATTTCGAGTCTTCTGACAGTTGATCCTATTAGGAGACCTAGTGCGCAGGAGGTATTGTATACCCTACCAAACTTAATAAATAACTAAGGTTGTGACATATTTGCAATATAAGGAACCATATCTTTCTGCATGAGGATATATTGCTTGGGGAATTGGTGTAAAATTATACATAAAATTTGTTTAGGTAGAATTTAATCTGATTTTCACCTTTGAACCAAGACAACTTTTTTTTATCTTAAAAGCTACCCTTACAAACAAACACTATGGTATCGTGGGTCAAGTTTTCTATATAAAAAGAAAATTTTGTTTTCCTTCTTGTTCCTATACAAACAGTAGCCATCTATTCTTTCAAAGAATACATTTCATTTCATATATTGTAAATAACACACAACTAAATAGTATGTACTTGATTTTTTTAAAAAATATATTATTCTCTAAATAAAGGGGCAACCCAACAAGCACGGTCTTGTTGAGTTGCTAGTAAATTAGAAGCTTGCCAAAAAACTCCATAGAAACAAAGGGCAATCTAACCTAATGCAAGAATTGGTAATTGATTACATGACTTGAACTAATGATCTTGAAATCACATGGAGACAACTCAACTGATATTTTAAGGTTTTCATAATATACACAATATCTCACTGCTGTACAAGACAACAATAAAGCATTGTGATGCCTTCATAGGTCCTAATTACGTCTCAAATTCGGTGCTAAATTATTTTCAATAATTTTATCATATTTCAAGCGGATTAAAGTTTTCAGATAGTATATTAACATAATCAGATAATAAGAACTCATAGCTTCATTTCTCTATGTCTTGGATAAGCTCCTGAGTCATCCATGGGTCATAGGTGATGTAGCGAAAGATGATCAGATGGACCCTGAGATTGTCTCAAGGTTGCAAAGCTTCAATGCTCGTCGCAAGCTCCGGGCAGCTGCAATTGCAAGCGTATGGAGCACCACAGTGTTCTTGAGAACCAAGAAACTGAAATCCTTGATAGGATCCTATGATCTTACAGAAGAGGAAATTGAAAATCTTAGGATACACTTCAAGAAGATGTAAGTAATCAGAATATACACCGAAAAAAATATTTACTAGAGTCATTAATTGTTGAAAATTTATTAGTGCTCAATAAACTTCACCTATTTAACTAGTTTTTGAGGTTTATGGCTACTTATTTTTTATGTAATATTAAATTCTACATTTATAAACTTTAGTCTTCTGATGTTTAGTCCTGGACTTAAAAAGGTATGGTATTAGAAGTCTCTCAATTACTTAAAAATCTAACCATGATCATTTTTCAAGTATTTGGTAATCCTCATGCCCTTAAAGATTATCTTTAATAGGGATTGAGATAAAATAACAGTTTTTTTTTTATTTAATTTTAATCCCATTTAAATTGTCCCACATTACATGAAACAACTTGTACCATTTCAATGTCTCAACACATTCAACTATATTAAAGCTCATCTAATTCTAATATGACTGTGTTTAACACTTAACAGATGTGGAAATGGGGACAATGCCACGCTCTCTAAGTTTGAGGAGGTACTGAAAGCAATAAATATGCCATCACTAATTCCTCTAGCACCACGCATATTTGACTTGTTCGACAACAACCGTGATGGAACGGTTGACATGCGAGAGATTTTATGTGGGCTTTCCAGCCTCAAGAATTCCAAAGGAGATGATGCCCTCCGTTTGTGCTTCCAGGTTAGTGTTTTAAGGGTTTTGTGTGTGTGTGTGTGTGTGTTTGCACACACACGCGCGTGTGGGTGTGGGTGTGCGTGTGTGTATTACTAGTCATATTTTTTGAACGACTATGTCATGATACCACTCATCCCAGAGGCTTACGCTGATGGGAAAAGGTAACACTAATGGTTATATCTCTAATACTCCCTAAACTTCCATTGTCCGCATTGTACAAATATTCCATTGGCTCCCCATACTTTCCCTATTTTATAATTCCGTAGAAGTGTTACAATTCCTGAAGTTGAATTTCAGAAATATAACGTAAGTTAGGATTGTTTTACAAAGTTGGATCTAGGGAATAGCAAAATTAAATTCCACACAACTCAGAAGGGAGCAGAAGAGAATATCCTAAAACAAGGAAGTTTAATAGAGTTCTTCACAATTCACACTCTTTAGTTTCCATTCCCAATTCACCCCCTCCCCGGCGGCGGCAGCAGTGGCAGTGGTCTCTCTCTCAAGTTGATCTCCTATTTGGGTCCAATTGGGCTTTTAAGTCCCATAATCCTAACAAGAAGCCACCTGATACGTTAACATGTCATGTAACATGGTATGATAATGAAAACATGATGGTGCACATTAATGAAAATAGATTTAGACACTAATGTAAATCATGTTTTCCAAATTCAGAGCCTTAAAAGGTTTGTTTGTTCTTTTTCTTGTTTCTTAACTCGCCTATAATTTCATATATAATATGTGCTAATTTTGGTTGTTCGGTTTTCTTGGAGCACCAGATGTATGATGCAGATCGATCCGGGTGTATCACAAAGGAAGAAGTAGCATCCATGCTTAGAGTAATAAACCTCTCTTCCAATTCCTTAATTTCTAAAGCCTTCTCCTTTGGCATATTCTTTAAACAAAAATAAACAATCCGTTGAAACAGGCTTTGCCGGATGACTGTCTTCCCGTTGATATCACGGAACCTGGCAAATTGGACGAGATTTTCGACAGAATGGATGCCAACAGTGATGGAAAAGTCACCTTTGAGGAATTCAAAGCTGCTATGCAGAGAGATAGCTCCCTCCAAGATGTAGTCCTTTCTTCCCTTCGCCCACTATAGTTTTTCCATTTTCCATCCAACCAATCACAATGTTTGGGGCTTTCCTTTTACTTATGTTCATACTGATGGTCTCTTTTGAGTCCACTATGTGTATTTTTACTTGGTAAGATTTACTCTCGCTTTTATTCTCCAACCAAACATATCATTGGAGAAAAGAGAGGGAATGCAGTGTTGAATTGTTTGAAATGTCTAGATTTTTCTGTGACATTTAGGAACCTTTGCATTCTCTAATTATGTTATTGAGTACCAGAAAGGCAGAAAGCTAACATGTTCATCATAAATACTGTAATTAAACTAGAAAAGCCAACACTTTTCAGTCATTACATCCAATGTGTGATATAGGTAACAGATCCTGTAATGGAGATGCAAAGTTTGGTTTGAGAGAAGTGAGAAGTTGTAGGGTGGACTCTTTTTTTTTTCCCTATGCTATTTCCCAGTTTGAGAGATCAAAGATTAATACGTTTGCGAATCTAAGTTTCATTTAAGGTCTATCGTTGACCAATAAATTATTATATATGCAAGATGTGATTCGAATTTTCGACCCTTGTTTAAGCAGATGACTGAATTGACCATTCTGTAAAACTTAATATAATTTTACTGTTATAATTTTCTTTCATGTAATTTCTTTTATTTTATTATTTTAATTAAATATTTATTAAACCAATAAAATAAGACACATCACAAACATGAGACATCATATAATAATATAATTTTTCACATTCTCCCACTTGGCTTATGTGTCATTATTCCTATTGATGGTTTAAGAAATATTTATCATAATGCACATTTTTAAGCAATTACTTGCATAACTTAATTTATCATGATAAGAGTAAAACTAGCATGCGTCATAGCGGTTGTCCGTCACCTAATCGACATAATCCCTTCTATGTACTACAAAGTTAGCCACATTCTTAACATGAGCCATAATTAGGAAGTATATAACATAATTAGTCCAATAATAATGTCTTCATTGTAAGACAATACCTGATTATTTTAATTCTATTATGTATACAACAAATTGAAAATTAGTTAATACAGAAACATTAATTCATTTGAGCTCAAAATGTCAATATTCATACATCACAAACTTCATTAAACATATTTTGATCCTATAAACTCATAATACCCATCCTTTCAACATGACTAGTAAATGTTTTGGGCGGTAACCCTTTGGTCAAAGGATCAGCAACCATAATATTGGTGCTAATGTGCTCTATTGACACTCTGTTTCTGAACTTCTTTTTTAACGACAAAGTATTTCAATTCCATATGCTTAGCACCTTTGGAATACTTGTCGTTTTTAGAAAGGAAAACTGCTGCAGAGTTATCACAATAAATTTTCAGTGGCCTAGCAATACTGTCAACAATTTCAAGCCCTGAAAAGAAGTTTTGCAACCACTTAGCCTGAACCATGGCCTCAAAGCATGCCACAAATTCAGCTTTCATTGTAGAAGTAGCAATTACTGACTGTTTCGCACTTTTCCATGATATTGCTCCTCTATCTAAGAGATACAAATAACCAAAAGTGGATTTTCTTGTATCTACACAACCGGCAAAATCTGAATCTGAATATCCAATCACCTCAAGGTGATTAGATCTCTTATAAGTAAGCGTGTGTTCTTTTGTCCCTTGCAGATACCTTAGAACTTTCTTTGCAGCTTTTCAATGATCCAATCCTGAATTACTTTGGTATCTACCAAGCATACCAACTGCAAAGCTGATATCTGGCCTTGTGCAAGTCTGAGCATACATCAAACTCCCAACAACAGATGTATATGGAATTCCTTCCATCTATTTTCATTCCAAATTATTCTTTGGACATTGCATGAGACTAAACTTGTCTCCTTTTTGAATTGGAACGGGTAATGCTGAGCATTGTGCCATTCTGAATCTCTCTAATACTTTATTAATATATGATTTCTGAGACAATCCTAATAGTCCTTGTGATCTATCTCAGAATATTTCTATTCCAATCACATAATTTGCCTCACCGATATCTTTCATTTCAAAGTTATTAGAGAGATATTGCTTAGTCTCGCTTAATAGACCAAAATCACTAGATGCAAGCAAAATATCATCAACATATAGAACTAAAACAATGAATTTACTCCCACTGACCTTCAAGTATATACACCGATCAACGGTGTTTTCCTTAAATCCAAAGGACAGAATGGTATCATTAAATTTGATAAACCATTGGCGGGATGCTTGTTTAAGTCCATATAGTGATTTCTTAAGTTTACACACCATTTGTTTTTTCCCTTTAACCAAAAATCCTCTTGGTTGATCCATGTAAACATCTTTCTCTAAATCCCCATTAAGAAAGGCGATTTTTACATCCATTTAATGTAACTCTAAGTCATAATGAGCCACCAAAGCCAAGATGATCCTTAAAGAGTCTTTTCTAGAAACTGGTGAGAAAGTCTCTTTGTAATCAACGCCATCTTTTTGAGTAAAACCTTTGGCAACAAGACGAGCCTTGTAACGTTCAAGGTTGCCATGAGAATCATGCTTAGTCTTAAAGACCCATTTACACCCAATTCTCTTGCATCATTTAGGTAATTCCATAAGGTTCCATACTTTACTTTGTTCCATTGATTTAAGCTCATCTTTCATGGCCTCTAACCATTTATCAGCATTATCACCATTAATGGCTTATGAGAAAGAAACTGGATCATTAACAATGCTCAAGTCATTTTCTGACTCTTGTAAATACACCACATAATCATCAGAAATAGCAGATCTTCTTTCTCTTTGAGACCTTCTTAATGCCATTTCTTGTGGTTGTTTTATTATCGGCTCCTCATTAACCATGGGATTAATAAGTTCTTGTTCCTCTTGATTGTTATTTAGTCCAACAATAACAGGATCAATAATTTGTTGTTCCTGTTGATTGTGATTAAGCTCAATAACATTTGGAATAACAACTTTAGAAGTAGAAGTACAAGTTGAAGGAACTTGAATTCTTACTTCTTTAATCTCCACATTTTGTGAAGCTGTACTCCCACTGGTCTCACCATTCTCAATAAACCGTGCATTGCCAGTTTCAATTATTCTTGTACTATGAGTAGGACAATAAAATCTATACCCCTTTGATTTTTTTGGATAACCAATGAAATATCCACTGATTGTTCTTGCATCCAGCTTTTTTTCTTGCAGATTATAAGCTCTTATTTCTGTTTGACATCCCCAAACATGTAGATGTCTTAAACTAGGTTTCCTCCCAGTCCATAACTCAAAAGGAGTTTTAGGAACTGCCTTAATAGGAACCCTATTTAACAAATACATAACAGTTTTTAAAGCATACATCCACAATGATATTGGTAAAGATGCATTACTCATCATTGTTCTAACCATTTCTATTAAAGTACGGTTTCACCTTTCTGATACACCATTTTGTTGAGGTGTACCTGGCATAGTGTATTGAGCACATATACCACGTTTTTCAAGAAATTTAGCAAATGGACCCGGATTTTGTCCTCTTTCGTCGTATCTTCCATAATATTCACCACCTCTATCAGATCTAATGATTTTCACCTTTTTATCCAACTGTCTTTCTACTTCATTTATATAAATTTCTAAAGCATTAACTACTTGAGATTTATCATAAAGTAGATAGACATAACGATAACGTGAATAATCATCAATAAAGGTAATAAAACATTTTTTTATTGAAAGAGTTTACATTAAAGGGTCCACATATGTCAGTGTGTATAATTTTAAGAAGTTGGGTACTTCTTGTGGCTCCTTTTTTTGTGTGTTTTGTTTGCTTTCCTTTAATACAATCTACACAAATATTGAGATTAGTGAAATCCAAATTTGGAATGATGTCATTCTTTATCAACCTATCCATTCTTTCTTTGGAAATGTGACCTAAACGTTTATGCCACAAGTAAGCAGAACGTTCATTCACTAAACCACGTTTAGTGCCAACTTTATCATACAAAGTCATAAGTGATTCAGCATATAAATCATCAAGATTAAATTTATATAAACTATCAGAAAGTATGCCAGATCCAATCATATAGTTGTGCTTAAACAAACTAAAACAACTATTACCAAAATTAAAAGAGTATCCAGCAACATCAAGTTTAGATAAAGAAACTAAATTCCTAGAAATACTTGGTACATAAAAAGTATCTAGCAAATCTAAATGATGTCCAGTGTCGAGAATCAAGCGATAAGTCCCAATAGCTTCTACTGGAGCTTTATCTTTATTTCCCATGTAGACAAACTTTTCATTTGGCCTTATGGTTCGGGTTGTAAGGAATCCCTGCATCAATTTAGAAACATGAGTCGTACCTCCAAAATCAATCCACCATGTATTACGAGGAACTTCAACTAAGTTTGATTCAATACATACATAAGCATAATTAAGCTTATTACCTTTCTTTTCAAACCAAGCCTTCCTCTTTGGACAATCATTTTGGAAGTGTCCAGGTTTCTTGCAGAAATGACACTTATCTTTCTTCTGGATTTTGGAAGAGGACTCAGTAGTCTTTAATGGTCCCTTTCCCTTTCCCTTTCTATGTTTCTTTCCAGTTTTCTTTCCAACTCCTTGATGGTTCAGGTAATGGATGGAATGATTTCCTTGATTCTTAAGTCTGGTTTCCTCTTGAACTAACATACTATGCAACTCATGCACATTCTATTTATCTTTCATGGTATTATAGTTCATTTGAAAATGACCATATTCAGACGGTAATGAGTTTAAAATAAACTGCACAAGAAAATTTTCATCCACTTCCATCCCCAATGACTTAAGTCTTGCTGCAATATTTGTCATTTCAATGACATGCTCATGCATAGTACGAAAACCATCAAATTTCATGGTGGTCAAAGTACCCATTAACGTCCCAGCATGAGACTTATCAGTAGTTTGGGAGCGTTGTTCCACAAGTTTCATAAATTCTTTAGCATTATCAGACTTGGAAAGAGCTGACTTGATACTGTTTGCTATGCTCATCTGCATAAACATAAGACTAAGTCTGTTTGACTTTTCCCAAGCTTTATAATGAGCTTTTTCTTTATTGCTACTAAGAATAGTAATAGCAGTAGGTTTTTGAACTTGAAGTGCCAAATCAAGATCCAAGATACCAAGGTGAAATTGGAAATTGGACTTGTTCAGACCAATCAGAAAAATCCAGCCCATTAAACATTGGAACAGACGTAGCATGCGAATGCAATGCGACAGGAAGAATTGCTGCAATTATCACATACTTAATATTAACACTTTGAGTCATAAGATAACACATTCAGATTCAAAGAGCATTCATAGAAACATTCAGAGTATATTAATATTCTCCTTTGGGTGATATATCAATATACAATAACACAATGATGCTAATAAACTTAACTTTATTTAGTAAAGATATATGCACCAATTAAAAATATTTAATATCTTTGGATATTTAAATACTAATAACAGTACATATATATGCTAACAATCATGTTCATTAATTATAAGATCAACTAATCAACCTTTGGGTGATCCTTAAATATCTCATAATAATGAACTTCAATTAACATATAAATAATTATCATATAGCATCTTTTCTTATATGTAATTGATACAAAATAATAAACATGATATTAACTAAAATTTTTAGATTTGACCACTTTGGTGATTAACAAACCTTAAAATTTCAGTACAAAATTTTCTTTTATTGTTACAAAAATAAAAGATACTGTTTACTTTTGGCTAAAATTTGAGTACTTTGCTACACAAATTGGTAGAAAATTAAAGAAATTGAAAGAGGTTTCTCATTACCTTAGATTAAAAAAATTGCTGTTCATAGATATGCAAGCATAATAACGCAGTGTGCAACTATGGAAACCAATTTCATAATAAGGTTCAATAGCTCAGTAGCTCAGTTGGTTAGAGCGTTGGTCTTATGAATAGAAAGAAACCAATTTCAATATATACAACCATAATATCACAGCATAATAGCAATGCCTTGATCACTTATACATACAAGCATTATCCATTATAATTATACATATATCCATACATTAAACAATCATGCACGAAACTTCATGAACTGAAAACATAATTACAAGCTCTTATAACTGCAGATTTCATGCTATATCAATTTTGCAGTAAAATTTATTTTTATGGACAATCATAAATTTCACAACCTAAATGCTCTGATACTACATGTAAAACTTAATATAATTTTACTGTACGTTATAAAATTATCATTCAGAGGAAAGATCTTGAAATTTATGATTATCACAAATAGAAATGAGAAGAGTTACTAACCTTGATCCATGATGATGATGGTACTAGGAAGAATTTACTTTGTTTATTCTTTTGCCTTCTTAATTTTTTCTTCAATTTTATTATTAATGGTGAGTGAAGAAGAAAAACTTCATAGGTAAGAAGAGAGGACTGAATTCTGATATATTTTCATAAAAACCAACTTTCATCAAGTTGGTTACATTTCAAAATAATAATGTAACTTCCTTTATTTTACTATTTTAATTAAATATTTATTAAACCAATAAAATAAGACACATCACACACATAGGATATCATATAATAATATAATTTCTTACACATTCAACCAACCTAAATTGTTTACAGAATAAGCTTTTGATAAATCAAAAAATCGGTTTTGTATTATGGTTAAGCTCAACTGTGCCATAGAAGTTATCTATTTATATAACCGTCCTAACTAC
The DNA here is from genome assembly GCF_000817695.3 of Arachis duranensis. Classification (NCBI taxonomy): domain Eukaryota; kingdom Viridiplantae; phylum Streptophyta; class Magnoliopsida; order Fabales; family Fabaceae; genus Arachis; species Arachis duranensis. Next base: position 16,317,033 of record NC_029772.3, on the reverse strand, counting down.
AATAATCTAATTAGAGTAGTTTGTTATTTTAACCCTGCTTCTAACTAACTAATGCTAGCATGCAACCGCATTATTAGAATCAGCCAACTAACTTGGCTAATAACTTGTTCGCCAACAAACTCAAACCCTTGCAATTAACTATTTTTGCATCAAGCAATCATTGTTTTTATACATCATTATAAAACTTCATGTAATAGCCCCTTAGCTTGTGATAAAATGACAAGTTGTTAGAACTATGTGTAACTTTAACTAATGAGTCCGTTATACTCGAATTGTAATTGTTATTAGCAAGAAAATTATCGCGTACCTTAACCTTATAATTTTCAGAAATGCTATGCATTCAAGTGATTTCACTAATCAAATTCAACTAAGTGATTTAGAGTCACGCGCCACCTATAATAAACTTTTAATGTAAACCTCCCCTTTTCATTCCTCTTTAACGTAAACTTTCCATTCTTCTCTGATTTTTGTATTTTCATCTAATTATTGTCTCTTTTTCTTTAGGTTTTTGTTTTCTTCTTAGATTTTCTTGTGTTCTCCTCTGATTTTATTTTCTTTCTCTTCAGTTCCGCATTTTTTTTGAAATCGAACAGTGTAATTAAAATCGCTTAGGTTTTGCGTATTCTAAAACAATGAATGATTCAAGTTCAAATCAGTTGAATGAGAGCGATTTGGATTATTCTTCTGAATTGAATAAAATGGGCGAGGTTTGGATCGTTCTTAATTTTATCTAGTTTCATTGTTCAACAATTTTGAATTGAATAGAATGGAATGGAATCTAATACAATTGAATAAAGTGATATTGAATAATTTCATTCTTCTTTACTAAAATCAGTGTTGTTTATGAATTTGAATTTGGATAAAATGTAAGAGTTTCTGAATTTATAGAATGCATAATTTTCAGTTCATTTGTTGTTACAACAATGGTGTTGTTATAATAATATCTCGATTCATTTGGAGTCCAGGTGTGTTGTCAATGAACAATTTGTCCCAAAGGTTGGGATGACTTTCAAGACAAATTGAATGGAATAGAATTGAATTTAATGTAGTCGAATAAAGTGATAATGAATAATTTCATTCTTCTTTACTAAAATCAGTGTTGTTTATGAATTTGAATTTGGATAGAATGCATGAATTTCTGAATTTATAGAATGCACAACTTTCGGTTCATTTGTGCGAGACATTCAATGATATGTCTCAGTGCACCAAATCTCATTTTCTCGACGATAGCTTTCTTTTGATCACTCATGTTGGCGAATACATCAGCTATCGTTCTCGTTGAGCATCTCAAATAATCGTGAATTTTTTGCAAGGATTTGAAAACTTATGTTATATGATATATTTATAATACAAAAAAAGAATTGATTTAATATGTATATGCTTACATCCTAAAGTGGCTTTTTCTTTTTTGAGATGGTCTTTGTTATTTTGGTGGTAAGGAATAAAAAATTTAGTCAATACTTAACAGCAGTATCAAGTGAATCTCAGTTAATTCACAAATGAACCAAAATTAATTCAGATTTGAACAAGCAGTCAAAAAGATCCAATCATCAACAAAAACACATCGAATTCATTTCTGAATCTAAATAAACCTCAAATAAACTAAGAAATAAACCGAAATTATTTAATGATTGGACAAAAAAAATCAGAACCAATAAATATATTAGCAAAATATTACAATAAAAAAACTTGATATCCTAACATTCATTAAAAAAAGAAAATAAAAATAGTTACCAAATACTAAACATATCATTTGATAAAAATTGTGCATTATACACAAATCATGTTTCTCTGCCATTATGTGAAATATAACACAACTATAGTAAAAGATAAAGTTCACTAAGACCATCACAGAAAGGTGTGGTACTTAATTTACCATGAACATTAAAATGATCCCAAAGCTTTCCCTAAAATATATTCACATAATTAGTAACTATTAGTAAATCCGATTGAAGATATCCAAATAGCAGAAAATGCTCAAATTATTAAAATAAAGAACTACTTTCTATAGCTAACAACACAATTTTCATGAACAAAGAAGAATCTTACGAAAAAATGGAAACCCTTAGCAAAAAACTTGAAATATGACATTATTTTTCTTGAAATGAGACAAAATTATTTATCAAAATTAATAAAGATGTTAACAAAATATTAAGTAAAAAAAAAACTTTATATCCTAATATTCATTAAAAAAGAGAACCAAAAACGTTACCAAGTACTAAACATTTTCCTTGACAAAACACGATTAAAATAATGACTAATGAGTGATAAGAAAATCACAACCAACACATATACCATAAGAGAAATTGCATCTTATTATAAAGGATTAACCACAAAAAACGCATTCGCATTATTCAAATACTGACAAAAATGTATCCAAATTTTACTATCGAAAAAAATATCTTCAAATAATTTTAAAATGAGACAAAAATGCCCAACAGTAAATATGTATTTTCAAAAAATACCTTAGAGATTGAATGTTGATGCGATTTTTTGCAAGTATGACTAGAAAATTGAGATATTATTATTCTTAAAATTTGATAATTTTTTTGCTGAGTATATATTTTTTTGGTAATTTCTTAAAAGTATTATTGGTTGTTAACAAAAAATTACAAAAAAATATATACTTTACGAAAAATCACCAAATTTTAAGGATAATAATATCTCATTTTTCTAATCATACTTACAAAAAATCGCATCAAAATTCAATCTCTAATATATTTTTGAGAAATACATATTTAATGTTAGATAATCTTGTAAAAATCTAACATTAAATATATATTTCTCAAAAAATACATTAGAGGTTGAATTTTGATGCGATTTTTTACAAGTATGATTAAAAATTTGATATATTATTATTCTTAAAATTTGATAATTTTTTGCTAAGTATATAGTTTTTGTAATTTTTTAAAATTATTATTGATTGTTAACAAAAAAATTACAAAAACAAATATACTTAATAAAAAATCACCAAATTTTGAGGATAATAATATCTTCCTTTTATGATCATGCTTGCAAAAAATCCTATCAAAATTTAATTTCTAATCCATTTTTTGAAAATATATTTACTGATGGCCATTTTTGTCGCGTTTTAAAATTATTTGAAGGCCTTGTTGTCGATAATAAAATTCGATGCATTTTTGTCAACATTTAAATAATTCGGTAGTATTTTTTGGTGGTTAACCCTATTATAAATTATTCAAGTGTAGAAAACTAACAAATATCAGAACTATTGCTAACTAAACAAACACACATGAACAAGTTCAACAAATTCAAACGAAATGAAACCAAACGAATTTTAATTAAACTAAGAAACAAACCAAAATTACTTAATGAACTGAAATGACTGAATGAAACAAAACCAATTGAACCTCAATTAAAATGCAGCACAACTACTATAGTTTCATTTGATGCCCTAGTTACAGAGAAAACAAGAAAAAAATTGAATCAGAGGAACTCGATCTACTAAGAACGAACTCGATCCACTAAACCCTAAACTGAACTAGTAGAAATGCGAAAAACGTGAAGGAGAAAACAGAAACATAATGAACAAGTAGTTTTGTCAATACCGTGAGAAATTTTCATTGTTCTTTTTTCTCTGTTTTTTGTTGATGTTCTCAAATGCAGTACCAGATTTTTCTGTACTTTTTGCAGAGAATTTGAAAGATTTTTGAGAGATTTTGAGGGAGATTTTAAATTCTTTTGTTGCAGTTTTGAGTAAGAAATAGGAACAATTTTTTATATTAGACGGAGTACCTCTTACTTGAAGTTTCGGATGCGTGTTACATACTCTTTTAATGAGAGTAATTTTTGTTTATGTTGGGTCTACTTAATTAGACTTAAATGACAGTAAAACTTGGATGTGTAGTAAATTTGTATAATTTTATCATATAGCTAGTAATAATAATAATAATAACAATATGATGCTATAAAATTTGTATTATTTGGGAGTGTAATAGTTAACGTCGTGTCCGATGTGACAAACTGGGTACAGTGGATCTAGTTAATCATTGGAAGCAAGGAAAAAAAGAAAAACAAAATCAGGTCCAATAAGTAAACCCTAATCCCCCAAAGTTGTTGTTCTTCGTCTTCTGAGAATGGCTCCTCAGTCGTCTTCCCAAGGTTCGCGTAGCAGCAGCAAGACTCGTGGGAGAAGGAGGGCGTACTTCTGTGAGAAAAGACCAGTGTTGTAAACATCATCTACAGCGAAGAACCCAGGAAGAAGATTCTGAGGATGCGTCAACTATCAGGTTAGTCTCCTCTTTGCAGTCTCTTATTTTGAAACAGCGTTGGGTGCCAGTGTGTGGAGGGTTTAAACTGTTTGGTGTCCTCTTTTTGATTTTTTTAGAATAGATCGGAGAAGAATGTGATTATTTTACTTGGGCAGAGGCTAAAGGGCTAGACCCACAAATTCAAAGACTGAAGAAGAAAGCAAGTGTGTTAAAGGAAAACCTGTAGAAAGCTGAAAGAAAATTTGCATTAGCACTTGCTGTTGGAATTCTTGGATGGATAACGGTTGGGCTGCTGCTATATGCTCGATTTAATTGAGGTTTAGGGGATTAACAATTATCTTTATTTATTTTGCTGTTGTTGTCCCTAGTTTGATAGGAATGTCAAATGTTGAGTGGAATAAAAAATTGACATACAGTTAAAGTCCTATCAACAATGTATTAAGGGATAACAAATTAGAACAGATATGTGTAAAGATATGTTCTGTAAACATTATCAATTATTAAGTAAAATGAAAAACTATGTGTTCCTGTATTTTGACATATATTATTGGACATTATAACAGTTTAAATCAGTTTGATCAACCAATAAACAGAAGGCTCAAGTTGCCAATCCATATAATTATACTCCTGAAAATTCATTTTAACCATTGAGCAGGGAGAAGTCTTAAAGTAGCTTCTCTTAACCATTACAATATCCAAACAAGTCTTAAAGATAACCATCAAAAGATAACAACACAAAAGATATCAACATGAAACTAGAAGTCTTAAAGTAGAATGTCTAAAGTATTACAGGAATATCAGCCTTGGTCATTGCCACTTTCTCTACAAAACATAAAGTAAACATTAAAATATACTATAAATTCATCCCAATGCTTTCCAGGCCCTAAGTGGTGTTTTGGCCATGTACTTTAAGGTCCTTCTTAATGGATTACTAACTGTTGTTGTGGATGGCTGGGGTTGACTGGTACTGTTGCTGCGCTTATCTCTCTTGGAGGAGACTTATGACTGTTGGGTCCCTACAACTTGTGTATTGCTCTTCCTCTTTGGCTGAAGTTTTGTTGCTATTTTTGTTGCTGTCTTCACTGCATTCTTGCTGCGTTTGGAGTCCTAGTTGTGCTAACACTCTTCTTGGCTTGTGGAGCAGCGTTCTGCTACAACCAGTAACAATAAATAGTGACATCAACAGATTGGGTTCAACAAATTAGTAATAAACAAACCATACAAGGGTAGTCTAAATTGATATCAGTCCATGTTTAACTATTTTGCCGAGGCTTCCACCTTACGTTTTATAGGGCAGGTTCTTTTGTTGTGACTAAGTGCAAAACAGTAGGAGCATTTTTGTTGTTGTCCAGCTCTGGATAATTTAGACAGTGGTCCATTCTTGCGTGACTCATCACCAGCCTTGTTCCTACTTAATTTTGGGCGCCCTATTGGTTTCCTAAACATGGTGGCAGCACATCATCATTCTGAGTTCGTTCCCACAGATTTGGTCCATTCACAGGGTAGATTACATGTTGATAACAATCCATGTAGGTCTCTTTCTTATAGCACTTGTTCACATAGTTCTTAACATTTAAACACATTTTCCTAATGGAACTCATGGCATGCTCACAAGGATAACCTATTACTTGAAACTTTCTACAGGAGCACTAATGTAACTTTAAGTCCACAACAAATTCGTCTCTATTATCCTGACTGCTGGACACCTCATACTTGTCCCTACCCGCATAGATGGTCAACCACTCCCCACTCTTATCAAACTCTCTTTCAATTTTCTTGTTTATTTTTGGCAAAATTTCTCTAGCATATGTAACTATACTTTGTCTGTTGTCAGCTCACCTATTCATTAGATAAACCCTAATATCTTCTAACATAGACACTATGGGTTTCTCTCTAGCCTCTACAATAACAGAGTTAAAACACTCATACATGTTGTTTACAAGTGTATCAACTCTAGAAAAATAATTAAACCTGGACTTACTCCAATACTTAGTAGGGATCTCCATGAGATGATTATAAACTCCTTGATCAACCAGCTGAATCTCCTCCATCCTTCTCTCCCACTCCTAGATATATGTTGCTGTTGTAGTCTTTCACATAATCATTTTCAGCTGAACACCTGGGAACCTTTTTCTGAAATTGCTATATAAGTGCCCGACACAAAACCTGTGATCTATGCCAGAAAATAACTCATCAAAGGTAGGAATCAATCCCTTGAAAACAGAATTTAAAAACAGCACAAGTCAATAACAGCACAACATGAATTAAACACAGAATCAATTACACAATTTCAGGTGAAAACTACTTAAGTTGAGGGTTAACTTTTGTTGGTCGCTCATGAATGTACACAATCTAATCTTCTCAACACCCAAATCATTACACAGATTCAACAAAAGCCATGTCTACGAGTCTTTTGTCTCTGCTTCAATAAAAATATAGGCAATTAGCAAAATTTGATCATTGGGGTCCCATCCAATGGCTTTTAGAAAGTTGACCCCCATATGGAGTCTTGATGAAGCATCCATCAAGGCCGATTGTGAGTCTGCATACCATGAAACTCCGTTTGCAAGTATCCAAGTAGATATAGATCATCTCAAATCGTGGTCTCATGTTCTTACCAGGGATTAGGTGTCTCTAGTTAAAACTCAGGAGGTCTCTGCACTTGTATCCGAATAGTGGTACCCGGATTCGACCTCAGTAACTCACCAACATAGTCATGTATCCTCCTATATTGCTTTCCAATAAGTACCATTAATCTCATTCAACGCTTGCTACTTCACTCTGGCAGCTTTGGTCTTTGTGAGGTAAACATTCCACTTGCTTTGAGCTTTCCTTATCAACGTTCTCAACTTGATTTTAGGGTTCTCACAAATCTTCTTCATAAAAGCCTTACTTAGCCACTGAGAACTCATGATACCATTCTTGGTTTCCTTACTGCATGTGTTTTTTATAACAACTGTTCAATTGCCATATATCCTCTCTCCTCATCTTATGGCAGTATGCAAACCACTTGTAACCTTTTTGGCAAATAGCTTTGCACCTATGGCTATCACACTTTGAGAACCATATTCCTCTATCACTATGCACAGCATAGCTAGTTACACATTCCTTAAAAGCATTCCTATCTACATACATTATCTTAAACTTCCATTTATACTCTTTCATATTCTTCAAAATCTTGTACAACGAGTACTTCGTCAACAAGGGATCCCCTTCGTCATCACTTACAGGGACATCTCATAACTCCTTACTCTCATACCCATCATCTTCATCACTTAGTCCAGTAGCCACCACTTGCTCCTTTCCCTTGTTAACAATGGCACTAAATTCTCCTTACACTCTCTCAGCTGGAACACTCTATTTTATCTTTTGGGAATCTTTCATAATTGTGATATCAATATCATACAAATGCCATCACCATTCCAATCATCATCGCTGTCATCAAAAGCTACCTCTGTTGCATTATCTCCAGAGCTATTTTTACTCCACTGTTCATTACTGTCTCCCTCATTAGTGGCATCATCATTCCTTGGCTGGTAGTCATCATCCTCAGATTCATCAACACCTGAAAAATTTGACCTCTTTGTAACCATAGAATCATCCTCCACCATATCAGGTTGGGCTTCTATCACCACCTTGGGCTTCTTACCCACCTTGGCTTGAGCAGATGATTGGGCCTTGTGCAGCACAATTGGACCATGTCCAACAGTCCCTGCAGTGGGTGCAGCAGCCTCACCACCATTTATCTCTTGAACTTTCTCAATTGTATAGCCTTTCATAGCAGTAACACCATCTTTGTGAACAACAAAAAGCTCCACCATGTTGTCCCTCATTCCGATTCTGGCCATGTCCATTGCATCTTTGTCTGTGTGAAGCATCCTCAGTCTTACATCTATTTCATCTTTCGGAGACTTATACCACATTGCAGCGATGTTCTCTGCCACATATCCCTGTTCGACCACTATCTCGATTGCTTCGAACCTACTCCACCTATCTTCATCACAGTAGTCCACTATTGAAGTCTCACCCCTCACATAGTGTAAAGGTTCACCATCAAACCCAAACTTTCCCCATGGTGTATCTTGACACTAAAATAACTCATTTTTCGAATAATCTATTAGACAAACATAACAGACTTCATAAAATTCTCACATTGATCAACAACAATAGAAATGCATAAATGCAATCACTAGGGCAAAATAAAAACTTTCAAAATAAAACAAGAAACGAATATGGAACTATAAAACAAAACAATCACACACACAACATCATTACATATCAGCATGCGTTAAGATGAAAACCAAATGGGTGGAGGAGATTTGATAAAGGAATACCTGACACGATCTTCTTCAGAGAAGAAGGGTTTCAAACTAACTGCTTCTATGAATCTTTAATGTTACTGAAGGACAATGTCACCTCTCTAACTACGATCTTGTAACCCTTGAGTGACGATCGGTAGGGTTTGTGGATTTTTTTTATCGTTTCGTGTTTCACAAGAAGAAGAAGAAGAGTCAGTGGTAGAGTAAGTATGTGTTCTGTCCAAACGCAGGAACCATTACACGTCTATTAACCCTTATCCTCTCTCGTTTGCCACGTCGAACACGACGTTAACTATTTCACTCCCACTTAACGTCAGGACTTGATTGATACAAATCAAAACTATTTTGGACGTAAATAGAACATTTTAAACGTTGAAGACTAAATTAGAATTCACCCCAAACGTAAGAAACCAATTTAATACTTTATCCTATATTTTAATTTATATTTATTATTAATCACGTACTTTTGACCAAATTAATTATCAGTATACCTAAGGTGCATCAATTTTCAATGAGTTTAAAATTTAAACAAGTTTTTTTTTTTAGACAGAAAATTTAAACAAGTTAATAAAAACAAATTCTTGCCCCCTTCAATGGATTTGGACATTTACATTCGTCTTTACAGGCTAAGTATTTCTTTTTAGAATAGCTGCTTCTTTTTATCCACATCAATTTGATTTAATTAGTATTAATTTCGACAATTATTATTTGTAGAAAAAGAAAATGACCATTATTAAATATCAATTATGCTAGATAAATATATAATGAAAATCAGTGATAGATATAAAAATACAGGTTTTTTATTTATTTAAATAAATTTTTTTATATTCCATTTTACTTCATTTTAAAAAAATTTACGTTTTTATACATTATCTCACAATTTTATACATACTGTTTGCAAAATAAAAAAACATTTTTTTACCTCAATTTCACCGTTACTAACAGCATAAAATTATAGAAGAATGTGTTTTGTTCCATCTTCAACTATCACTGTTAATGTAATTGAAGAAGAATATTTATGTTACTAAAACAAACTTGTTGATGTGTACTTTTTGGATAAAGGATACAACAACAACAATAAAATTTTGTCCCATTAAATAGGATTGGCTACATGAATCAAATGATGTCATTGTATTCTATTATATATCTTGTCTACAGAGAGACCGTTTACATGTAAATCTCGTTTGATCACCTTATGAATGGTCTTCTTAGGTCTTCCTCTACTTTTTGCCCCTTATCCATCTTCCATCTCATCCACTCTCTTGACTGGGTGTTCTATCGATCTTCTTCTCACATGTCCAAACCACCTGAGACGCGATTCAACCATCTTTTCCACAATGAGTGCTACTCCAACTCTCTCCTTTATATCTTCGTTCCTTATTTCATCCAATCGCGTATGACCACTCATCCATCTCAACATCTTCATCTCTGCCACACTCAGCTTATGTTCGTGTTCCCCTTTGGCCGCCCAACACTCCGTACCATAAAGCATAACTAGTCTTATAGCGGTGCGATAGAATTTACTTTTAAGTTTTAAATGCACTTTTTTTTTCGCATATAAAACCAGATGCACTCCGCCATTTTGACCAACCTACTTGGATCCTATGATTTACATCCTGTTTAATCTCTCCATTATATATCCTGTATGATGCACCCAAGATACTTAAAACTTTTAACTTTTTTCGTAGGATGTTTTCTCCAATTTTCACCTCTATATTAGGGTTTTCCCTTCTCATACGGAACGTACATTCCATATATTACATCTTACTACGGTTTATGTGCAGACCATACACTTCTAGAGCTTCTCTCCATAAGTCCAATTTCTTATTTAGGTCTTCCTTTGACTCTCCCATGAGGATGATATCATCGGCAAAATACATGCACCATGGCATAGGCTCTTGGATGTGCTCTGTGAGTACTTCCAAGACTAATATGAAAAGGCATGGACTTAAGGATGATCCCTGGTGTAATCCTATACCAATAGAAAATTCTTCTGTCACATCACTTTGGATCTTCACACTAGTTGTGACCCCATCATACATGTCTTTAATTGTACGAATATATGCGATCCTTACTCTTTTCTTTTCTAAAACTTTCCATAAGACCTCTCTGGACACCCTATCATACGCTTTTTTCAAATCAATAAACACCATATGTAAATCCCTTTTATTACTACAATATCTGTCCATCATCCTTCTTAAAAAGTATATCACTTCAGTGATAGATCTGCATGACATAAATCTAAATTGGTTCTGTTACTTGTGTCTCTTTTCTCAACTTCCATTNNNNCATGACATGGATAAAGGATAATGGTAATAATTTTCTAACTCAGTGAATCATTGAAAAGGAGGCTATAAAGATCCACATTAAGATTGACAAATTGATCCAACACCGATTTACTCATCAGCCTCATTTTCATAACTTGTTAATTTATGTTTACTAGTTATTATATGTAAAAGTATTTGATTTGAAAAATCGCCCAATTTGAAGTTTGAAGAAAAGACTAGTATATACATTCAATTGTAATTGTTAATTTTTATGTACTCATTAATTTTTATCTATTGATTCCAATTGTACTTTGTTAATTTTCATATACTATATTTTTCCTCAATTACGGTGGTGATGGCTGCGAATTTGGAATAAAACACATTCTTCTATAATTATCTAGTAGTGGCTGCGAAATTAAGATAAAAAAAAATTGTTTCCTATTTCACAGGCAATGAATATAAAAAAAGTGTGAGAGAATGCATAAAATCCAAAATTTTCTAAAACGGCGTAAAATAAAAAAATAGAGAATTTTTTATTTAAATAAGTAAAAAATTGATATCAATTTATATCAAAAATAAAAAAAATTAGAGATAATCAAAGAAAAAAATTAGAATTAGAGTAAAATTTTTTTTCATACATCATAAATATCTCTATTATTATATCATATGCGTATTTATATTATAATTCTCTATTTTGGACTAGTCCAATATTAATCTTATAAAAAACCCATAAAAATACATATTGGATGGAATAACCCATAATTACATTTATAATTAAATTCGTAACCAATATAACAAAATTTTATAATAATAAAATCAAATAAAGTAAATAATATAAAATATAACTAAAGTAGATTTATATTTATAATTAAATTACAAACAAAAATATAAAAATACAATAGTGCCTAATTTTTTATGTTTATAAAAATTATAAGTATAGTATTATAAAAATATTTGATTATTTTACTTTGAAACATTTGATTATATATTCTTCTGTAAAATATTTTATTATTTTGTTTAAAATAATATACATAACTATATTTAAATATTTAATTATTGATTTTTGGTATTTATAAAACATATTTTGTAAACTATTTAACAAAATGGCAGTATCTAACGAAAAAATGCTAGGAAGCTAATATTACTAGTATATGTATCTGTACCCTGCACGGGATATATAAAATATTTTTTGAATTTTTTAAATAAAAACATTCTAGTAATTTTTGTTATAAAAATTTAAAAAATTAATAAAATTTAAAGTTTAACCCTAATATATATGATTTTTTATTGTGAATAAGTTATAAAATATAAAAATAGGTAAAATAAAAAAAGTAATTATCTTTTAATAATTGAAACAAGAATAAAACTTTAATTTAATTTGTACATATGGTAAAATTGAAATTAATTAATTAAAATGAGGATATTTTAGGTATAAAATGTTATTAAAGTTTCAGTCTCCATTTCTAAAAATTTTAGTTCACTGGGTTCCTATCTTTCGGAGGTACAGTACTGAACCAACAAATCTCAGTCTCTCAATCTCTGTCTCAATATCTCGAAACAAACGCTACTTCAATAATGACGAAAGAATTAATACAAATTAAAACATAATTAGTTAGGTAATTATTTTTTATTATATTAATAATAAGTAATTAATTAATTAACATATTTAAATAAATTAAATAAAATAAATAAAAGTTACCTTCAAAAACATTTTACGCCAGCTATGTTATTAATTAAAGAAATCTGATTTCATTAATACATAATAGATAATAGATAGATGACAATCAATTTCAGCCAACATATAAATAGAATATTCAAATATATAACAAGCAGATACATTGAATGTAAAATATTTCTCTAATATGATAAATATTATAAAGAAAAAAAGTTATTATTTTGGTGCATTAAGTAAATTTGTCTCTTGTAGTTTGACCAAAATGATGTGATCTCATGATAACAGTTGCCCACGTCATAAAAAATGGAATGAATGAACCAATATATTTTTTAAATATTTAAAATAATCAACTAAGTTTTTATTTTTAAAATTGTCTTTTATTAATTCTTTTAGGAAAATTTTTGTATAATAATTATTAGTAGGTGTAAATAGTTAAATGGCACTATTAATATTGATATTCAAAGTTAATTTATATACAATTTTAATTTAATTAAGTTATATGAATAAATTTCGAATACCACATTAAATACAATTAAAATATGTCCATATCAAATAATCATAACAATATCACATATTCAACTATTTATAGCGGCACTAAACTAATATAATATGAGTCATATTTCTGAGCCCAAAATATACAATATCTATTGATATATTACTCCATTGTGTGAACCCTTTAAATATACGTTTGAAGTTACAAAGAAATTGCCAACAGAAAACATGGGAGTGAATGTTATTGTGATTTCATTGGGTTTACCAAGTCATATCAGGGTTGTTTCAAACGTTGCTAAGCGCCTTATTTCGAAGGGTGTTCATCATGTTACCATTGTAACCACAGAAGCAGCACGCCATAGCATACTAAGAAACAATCCAAGTTCACAAACCTCAAACATTAGCTTTGAGTTCTTTTCCGATGGCCTTAGCCTTGATAACAATCGTAGTAATCCAGAAGAAGTAATAAATTCTCTTGAAACAGAAGGCTCCAAGAATCTATCAAGTCTCATCTCTGATCTTAAAAAGGTTCAGGACTATTCTTGTATGATTATTGGCCCAATCTTCCATTGGGCTATAAATATTGCCGTTGAGCATGGTATTCCTTGTGCACTACTTTGGATCCAAGCTTCTGCCGTTTACTCCATTTGCTATCGCTACTTCAAGGGCATTGATGAATTCCCCAACATGGAGGACCTGAATGAAAACATGCACTTACCAGGATTTCCAACATTTCAGGTCAGAGATGTTCATTCTTTTATTCTTCCTTCTACCCCTGAAACCTTGAGAAAAGTTTTCATTGATTTATTCAAATCAATTGACAAGGTGAAATGGGTCATGGGGATCTCTATTTATGAGATTGAGGAAGAGATAGTAAAGTCCATGGCTTCGCTAACCCCTATTTACCCAATTGGACCACTTGTTTCTCCAATTTTATTGGGAGAAAAGGAAACTGATAATGCTGCTAAAGACTCTTGCATAGAGTGGCTAGATGATAAGCCACCTTCCTCTGTTATATATGTGTCATTTGGAACCTTGGTTGTGTTGTCCAAAAAGCAGATAGATAACTTAGCCATGGCTTTAAAGAACAGCAACATGCCATTCTTATGGGTGCTTAACCCATTCAATAACGAAGGTGATGCCGAAGAAATGCTGCCTGAGTTTCTAGAAGATACCAAAGAGAGGGGTTTGGTGGTGAAATGGTGCCAGCAAGATAGGGTTTTGATGCACCCTTCTATTGCATGTTTTGTGAGTCATTGTGGGTTTAACTCCATGATAGAGACTATCCTTGCTGGGGTGCCAGTTGTTGGTTTTCCATTTTATTCTGACCATCCTACAGATGCCATGCTTATAACTAATGTATTTGGAAATGGGGTCAGAGTCAAGTGTGGTGAAGATGGTGTTACTAGCGCTCCAGAGTTTGAAAGGTGCATTTGGGAAGTCACTCATGGACCCAACGCTAAAGAGATTAAAAAGAGGGTACTGGAGGTGAAGGAGCTAGCAAAAAAAGCGGCACAAGAAGGTGGTAGTGCTGATAAATACATTAAACAATTTATCAGTGAAATTACTAAATAGAAAACTACAATTATTATTGGATTAAGTTATGGTTTTGAGACATTGTTCCCTTTGATGATATTGCGTTTCTAAATAAAATCATGGTATCTCGATCCTAGTTGTTTTTGTTTGTAATAGTTCCATTGTTCGTTGTAATGTTGCAGGACCGATCAATAACTGTTTGAAAAATAATTACTGCTTTTGTTTATATTGCTTCAATCATTAGTTGTAATGTTGGAAAGTGTTGGCTAATTATCTAAACATTTCACTTATTTTAGTTATTTATAGGGTGTGCATAGCCCGATCCAGCCCGAACACTTTCAGGGCTAATTTGGGATGATTTCATTGGGTCTAGGGTTGGGTAAGGGTCTCAAAAATAGACTCGGTCATTATTTCAGGTCGGGTCCAGGCCATGGCTCGAGTCACCCGAAATCGGTCCGGTGGCCCGGTCATCATACACAATTAATATTTTGTGTAATAGTGATGGATGATGGCTATTTTTATGTGAAATTTAAGTATTGTAAACTTTAATATTTTGTGTAACTAGTTATTATAAGACTATAAGTTAATGTTTTATGTTTAAAATGCATAAGATTTTAGACTAACTAATGCATAATATTGTGTTATTTGTATTGATTTAAATATTTGGTGTTATTATACAATATTTGTATTGATTATGATTATACTTTAATTTTAAAGAAAAATTGGTTTTATTATATTTTTCTAAGTAAATTTTATCATGTCAAATAATGGTTGGAGTCTTGAAAATTTGAATATTTTCACATGCTAGCTTATAAGAAGGTATCAAGATAATGTAATGTTAATGGCCCGGTTTTTACCCGGTATAATCGTGACCCGAAAGTATATAGATTTCATCGGGTCTAGGGTCAGATTCGGGTCTAATAAATAAGTCCGGTATATATTTCGGACCGAATCTGGATCACATCAAATCCGGTTTCACCTGACCCATGCACACCCCTAATTATTTATATTAAGTGTAAGATTCAAAATTTAAGACCAGTGATAATACAAATAAGTAATAAACTACAAATAAGAAATAAAATTTGCACTATTACAAATTAAAATATTGGAATTATTCCTTCATAAAAACATTGGTAAACTATCACAAATGCTCTCAAAATTATCAAATAATAACAAAATTTCCCTTAAATTTGTTAACAGAAAAAATACTCTCAAAATATTTTAAAATAAGACAATTTAAAAATCAAATTTTATACGATTTTTATAGCATAATTAAAAAAAAGATAATTTTATTCTTAAAATTTGGTTATTTTACATCACAGAGATATTTTTATGATTATTTTTGATAATATCAAAAAATATTTTTAAAAAATATATAATTTAAAAATCAAATTTTTTTTACGTATTCAAAAAAAATAAAATAAAGTCCAACAATATTAGGAAGACGAAAAAATTTAAATGTTACGAGAGAGTTGTTATATCAAAAATATTTTCTTTTTGACAAAAAGTATAAAATACGAAAAATTTTTTTATTACCCATTACAAACGTGTGTAATCCAATCATGTTGCTTTTTTTAGGTGTTTTCTCTTAGTACGAAGTTTTATTTTTAAAAAGATAAATTTTTAAATATCAAAAAAGATATCATGAATTTTGTATAAATTATTATAATAAATCGATAACAATGTTCTTGAGACATTTTAAATATTTGGTAAATGGAGTATGAATGAAATAGATTAAATGAATACGAGAGCTTTTTTAGTAAAATGCGATTATTTTGAAAATTATTTTCCAAATTGCCACTTTTTCCTTTTGCAACGGAACGGTGATAATTGATTTTTTTGTCAGTAATGTTTAATTGGATAACGAATTTATTACTGAATATGCTGGTGCGGTCCATGTTTTCTTTCTTGAACTCGCTGATCTGGAAAGCGATGGTACAATCGACTTCACATAAAATTATCTTTAGATAGTTAATACGTGTTATCATTTAGTTTAAAACAAATCGATTTATTTTATACAAATAATTTAATTAAAAAAATCAGTTTGAATAGATTAAATAAGTACTTTAAAAAAATATTTTTTTGCGTATTATTTCTAAACTTCTAAATGATAAATTGAATATGTTTTTTCTTTATCTTTTTGACCAATCTTTCTTTAAATTTATCTAAATTTTATATATTTAATTTGAATATATGGAACTAGAAAAAAAAAGAAAAATTAGAAATCAAGAAGGAAAGAAGAAAAAATTAAAATTCATATCGAAGAAAAAAACTAAGTTTACGATACGAACAAAAGGTTATAAATAATATCATTTATCTTTATTTTTTTTGTCTCTGTTTCTATCTTTCTAAAGAGTTTTGATTTGTTTTCAATGATTCAAATTTTCAGTCGTTAAATTCTTTTTCTAACACAAATTTTAAATTAAACTGTAAAAATATGTTTAATTACAAATTTATCATTAAATTAAATATCATAGTAATCAACAATTAGCTTTCATTTTACTAATAAATTATTTTCATAAAAATTATTGTTAATTTTTTAAGATTATTTTATAAATAAATTATTTCTTTTAAGATAATAAGACCATAATTTATTTGTCTGCTAGAAATTATGATTTTACTAGAATGTACGCTTTTGAATTTTTTTCTAAAAAACTAGAATTTATTTTGAATGAAACCAAAGTATCTAATCAAATTCTTATATTTATGTAACTATTTAAAAGTTATTATTTTTTTATTTGATGCGTAAATGCTTAAGTATAATAGATATTACAATATAATAATATATAATTTAATAGTAATGTAAAAAACTCATTTAAAAATGTAAATCATGTTGCTTGTATGTGAAGTTTGTATTCATAGGTTTTGATGAAAGACAAACCAACAAACAACTTGAATGAACAAGCATGTTGAAAGATCAACCAACATTCAACGTTGAGGAATGAAGAGTTGAAAGCAACACAACAACAACAAGAAACTCAAGTCCACAACATTTGAAGACAAGAATAGTGTCTTAGGACTTAGGTAACTTCTTATTAAGAACCAATTGCTAAATCTCTCAACACACACTCACAAAATGTTTTGATGCACATCTTGCAATTCGATGCTAGCCAAATGGTTTAAAACTTGTTTTCAAAGGTACAAAAGCATAGGAATTGACTCCAACAAGTTTGAGATAAATCCTAAGTATTTTGAAGTGATTTTAAGCCATTCTTTAAGGTTTGCATCGATGCACACTCATCTTGCATCGATGCAAAGATGTTTGCATCCATGCAACCTAGCTGAAAATTCAAATTTCAGATTCAAAAACACATTTGCATCGATGCAAAGTGTTATGCATCGATGCAAATAATTCAAAAACATAAAAAACGGCTAGTTTTGACATAAATGCTCCATCCCATTAATTCCCCAACGTTTCTAAGGTTTGGGGAATCTATAAATGGATGGATTGAAGCCTTATTTCACAAGTTTTTGATTTAGAAAATTACCTCATTCATATTCTTACATTCTACACATTTTCAAGTCATATAATACACATTTTGAGAGAGTAATATCAATTGGTTCAATAGTGCTAAACTTGTAATCATACACTCTTCTAGAGAGTACTCATTTCATCTCAACAATTCTTTGAGAATTGTTTTCTTGTACACTTTGTAAATTGGAGTGTGATCTCCAAGGTTGAGTCAAGAGTTATAAACACTATAGTCGGTGAGGATACCAAAGAGGTATACTAAGTACTCAAGGCAAATCTTAGAGAAGGTATCTCTAAGTGGAGTGGGTTAGTATACGAGTGGTGATCATATACCGTGAGGTGTTAGAAACTAAGGACTCGGATTGTAAAAGGTTTTGCGTGAGCAGCTTGAAGCTTGGCAATAGTGGAACTTCTCAATTGCGATTGAGAAAGAAAGTGGACGTAGGACAAGGATTGTGCCGAACCACTCTAAATAGCGTTTGCATCTCTCCAAACTCATCTCTTCAATATTATTGTCTTTTACCTTTGAGCAAATAAATTGTGATCGAAAAGTAGCTTCGTAAGTACTTAAGGAGTAGCTTAAGTCCGATTGGTGAAAAGCTTGATCAATTTATTTGAGTTGGTGCCTATTGGAAAGTAAAAGCTCCTTATAAATGCTTAGCAATTGAGTTAAACTCTTGGAAAAATACTAGTACAATAACACTTCTGTATATTGTCTTTAACTTTCGCAAAAAAAAGATTCATTGTTGTTGCAATACTCAATTCACCCCCTCTTGAGTAATTGTGCATAGGTTCTACAAGTGGCATCAGAGCTTAACCCTTTGAAAGACTTAACCGTTTAAGGAAAAAGATCATGGCAAGCACAGGCTTTAACAACAACAACACTAGCGAAGGTAACTCAACCGCTACACCTCCTCTTTTTAGCGGAACAAATTACTCTTATTGGAAAAATAAGATGAGAATTTGGATCCATTCTCAAGATGTGAGAATTTGGAAAGTAATTGAGAATGGAAATCACATTCCAACAAAGACAACAAGCACTAAAGAAGGAGAAGTCTCCGTCTCAAAGCAAGTACCGAAAGGAGAAGATGAATATAGTGACGATGATTGGAAGAAAGTGGCAATGAATGATAAAGCCATCAACTTCATTCATTGTGCACTTAACGAGCATGATTATATGAAGATCTCTACATGT
>NC_029772.3:16292706-16295640 GCF_000817695.3 Arachis duranensis | reverse complement strand
TTATGAATAGGATTATCATTCGACCTATTCTTAAGAAAACACCGTACGAATTGTACAAAGGAAGAAAGCCAGATATTTCCCACCTTCACGTCTTTGGTTGTAAATGCTTTATTCTAAATAATGGAAAAGATAACTTAGGTAAATTTGATGCTAAGGCTGATGAAGGAATCTTCTTAGGCTACTCTTTAACTAGCAAAGCTTTTAGAGTATATAATAAACGCATCATGACTATGGAAGAAAGTATTCATGTTGCTTTTGATGAAACTAACCATTGTTGTGCTAGAAAAGATTTTGACAAAAATGTAGAAAACCTTGGTTCACTAAATTTGAATGGTGAAGACAAAGAAAAGGATTTAAATGAAGCCTCTACAAGCTCAACAAAGGATAGTGTTCAAGTTGAAGAAATTGAACCATCACTAGCACAAATAAATGCACTTCCAAAGGATTGGCGTACTTCAAAGGATCATGCTCTAGACAACGTCATTGGTGATGTTTCGAAAGGGGTAACAACTCGATCCACTTTTAGAAATTTATTTGCATATAGTGCTTTTGTTTCTCAAATTGAACCATCTACCATTGAGTCCGCATTTGATGATGAACATTGGGCTATGGCAATGCAAGAGGAGCTTAACCAATTCAAACGAAATGACGTTTGGGAATTGGTGCCTAGACCAAGTAATCAAACAATTGTAGGAACAAAATGGGTTTTTAGAAATAAACTCGATGAAAATGGTACAATTGTTAGAAACAAAGCTAGATTAGTAGCTAAATGTTATAATCAAGAGGAAGGCATTGATTATGATGAAACTTATGCTCCCGTAGCTAGATTAGAAGCAATTAGGATGTTACTTGCTTTTGCATCCTCTTATAACTTCAAACTTTATCAAATGGATGTTAAGAGTGCCTTTCTTAATGGTTTCATTCAAGAAGAAGTATATGTTGAACAACCTCCCGGTTTTGAGGATTATGAAAATCCTAATCATGTTTTTAAACTTAAGAAAGCTCTTTATGGTCTTAAACAATCTCCAAGAGCTTGGTATGAACGTTTGAGCAAATTTTTAATAGAAAAAGGTTTTAGACGAGGGAAGGTTGATACAACTTTATTTATCTTGATTGAAAACAAAAATATCCTTTTGGTACAAGTTTATGTCGATGACATAATATTTGGTTCAACTAACGAATCACTTTGCAACTTTTTCTCAAACCTCATGCAAAGTGAATTTGAAATGTCCATGATGGGCGAACTCAACTTCTTCCTTGGTCTTCAAATCAAATAAAGAAAAGAAGGAACTTTCGTTAGCCAAACCAAATATTGCAAGGAATTGCTCAAAAGATTTGGAATGGACAATGCTAAGGCAATGGACACACCAATGAGCACTACTTGCTACCTTGACAAAGATGAACAAGGTAAAAGCATAGATGTAAAGAAGTATAGAGGCATGATAGGATCATTACTTTATCTAACGGCAAGTAGGCCAGATATCATATTTAGTGTATGCATGTGTGCGAGATACCAAGCTAATCCTAAGGAATCTCACTTAAGTGCGGTGAAAAGGATTATGAAGTATCTCATAGGAACATTAAATGTTGGATTATGGTATCCGAAAGGATCCACTTGTGATTTGATTGGTTATTCCGATTCCGATTTTGCCGGTTGCAAATTGGATAGGAAAAGCACTAGTGGCACTTGTCACTTGCTAGGAAACTCTCTTGTTTCATGGCATAGTAAGAAACAAGTAAGTATAGCCTTGTCTACCGCCGAAGCCGAGTATGTAGCCGCCGGTAGTTGTTGCGCCCAAATTTTATGGATGAAACAACAACTTATGGACTATGGACTCATGCTTGATCACATTCCTATCAAATGTGATAATACTAGTGCAATAAATTTAACCAAGAATCCGGTTTAACATTCAAGAACCAAGCATATTGAGATTAGACATCACTTCATAAGAGACCATGTTCAAAAGGGTGATGTGGTTATTGAATTTGTCGAAACTAGTAAACAACTAGCGGACATCTTCACTAAACCTTTATGTAAAGAAAGTTTTTTTAACATCCGAAATGAACTTGGTATCTTGGATTCTAATCTAATATGATTTGCTTGAATTCATTGTATTTATATTGCTATTTTTGTATCTCTTACTAACTTAAGCATTGGAGATATCCAATTAGCCATTGTTTTGCAGGTTTATGAGTTGATGAATGAGTGATTAATCTTGAGGTAGATTGAAGAATTTGAAGATTATAAACAATGGAGGATCAACAAATTGAAGTTTATAATGGTTTAAGTAAGTATATACATGATGGAACTCAAAGGATTGAAGAAAGAACCACCAAAGGATAAAAATTTGGTGACTTTGGGCAAAATGATGCATGTTGCATCGATGCAACCAAGCTTTGCATCGATGCAAAGCACACGACGTGCAAACACGACCAAATTGCACAAAAACACGTGAATTTGGCACTTTTGAGCAACAAAACCCCACTTTTTATTGATGACTTATATGAGCATTTCGGCATCCACCTACCGTATGAAGAGGATAATGATGATGATGAAGACCAAGATTGATTGTCTCCTCTTCATCAAGTCACTTTTTATTGCTTTATGTTTATTTGATTATATGAATTGTTAAACTAACTCCTAGTAAGCTAAAGATTTCTATTATGGTTTAAATACTTTGATATTTCCTTCATAATTTTGTTTAATGATAAATGCTTGTATGCTTGTTTGGTGAATAACTCAAAATAGGCTTGGTACCCCTATTTTAAGTTAATATGCATGTCTTGATATATTTTAGGGGGAATTATGCATGCTTATTATATATAAAAAAAAAAGAGGAAATCAAATTCTTTTTGAAAGGGGGAATATCTCATCCATGCTTCTATGACACATTTCAAACTCCCTTCTTTTTGATAATGTCAAAAGGGG
Source organism: Arachis duranensis (assembly GCF_000817695.3). Taxonomy (NCBI): domain Eukaryota; kingdom Viridiplantae; phylum Streptophyta; class Magnoliopsida; order Fabales; family Fabaceae; genus Arachis; species Arachis duranensis. Next base: position 16,292,711 of record NC_029772.3, on the reverse strand, counting down.
GAAGA
>NC_029772.3:16282329-16289560 GCF_000817695.3 Arachis duranensis | reverse complement strand
TATATATATAACAACAACAATAAATATTAAAAAACAATTAATAATAAATCATTAAATTAGCGTTAACTATAAATATTAACTTACATAAAAACATATTAGCCAATTTAATAAATAAGAAAAGCATAAATTTAAATGGATGAAAATGTTAATATAAAAGAATAAGTACGTTTTTTAATTTTAACATAGAGAATAGATTGGTGTAGGACAGCGTTATAAAGAATATACTTACTTTATTTACGTGTGTGGTATCAGTGAACAATTAATCAGATGGTGCGAGTTCAACAAAACTAATTAGACGGTCCGATTTCATGGGATAAAACAAACAGTTCGAGTTGTCCCCCGGCCACGTGTCGCATGCGCATTGCTTTCCCTCAACGGTACTCTTAAACCCAACAACGATACACTTAAACCCAACATACCCCTTTACTGCATGCATACCCACCCTCCGAAATCAGTTTTATCTTCATTCTACTCAGCAACCATTCTTTCTTCTTCTTCTTCCCACAACTCTTTGAAAAAAAATAAAATGCCAAAGAAATAAAAATCTAAAGATATTAATCGTCTTGAACTTCATATTATAAAATATCTCATCCATTCTAATTATGTAAATTTATTTATTAAATTTTTTTATATTTTAAAATTATAATTATTATTGTTAGAAATTTAATTATAATTGTTATTGTTAATAGTTCTACTTACGAACATATATCAGTGATATTATTATTATTATTATTATTGTTGTTGTTGTTATTGTTGTTGTTGTTAGAAATTTAATTATAATTGTTGTTGTTAGTAGTTCAACTTAGGAATATATATTAGTGACATTATTATTATTGTTATTATTATTAATTTAGAATTATAATTATTATTGTTAAAAATTTAATTATAATTGTTGTTGTTAGTAATTCAATTTAGGAACATAATATAGTTAGAGAATATTTTAATCAATAATGATATTTGAGTTCGACTAATATGATAGCTTAGTAAAAAATAAATGTTTAGAATTTTTTGTAATAATTTTAAAAAATATAATTAAGTAATTGAGTTTTATAATTAATTTTAGAAATTATAACTTTATAAATTATAGTAATTTTTCATAACAATAAATAATCTAAATCGGTGTATAATTTTTTGGAATAATGTTGATGATTTTGGTTTTGTAAAATATAATATAATGTATTTGTTTTTTGATAATAATTATTTGTTTATTGTTAGCTTTTTAATTGACATAAATATATTGTTGTAAGTGAGGTTTTAATATTACAGTGGAACATTAGTTAGATAAGAATTGAAAGTATCTATTAGCTATTATTATTAGTAGTAAGTTAGAAATAATTTTTTGGATAAATTAGTTGTTCTAGTTAGAAAATTATTATATTTTAGTAGTGAATTAGTAATTGTTAATGATTTGATTAATAATTTATGTTTTCGTAGAGTTTACGGATGTTAACGTGTGATCACTCTTTTTCTCCGGATCGGTACGATGATAGGGTGGAGGAGCATTTACAATTTACTGGTTTTTATCATGCATCTCAGATTGGAATAGTCCAATGTCAGAAAGAACTGGTAAATGCTCTAGTCGAAAGGTGGCGTCCAGACACACATACCTTTCACCTTCTGGTTGGTGAATGTGCTGTGATACTGGAAGATGTGGCTATAATTCTTGGTCTTTCGACGGACGGTCTTCCAGTCACAGGGACGACTATGAGTAGTTTTGAAGCCTTAGAGGCAGAGTGTTTGCACCAATTTGAGGTTGCACCGAGAAAGTCAGACTATAGAGGAAGCGGCATAAAACTGACGTGACTTTGGGATCTAAAAGAACGGTTACAGTTGACTGATGAAAATAGTATATAGAGGTCGACGTGTCTTCGGTGCCAACGGAGGTTGACGGCATACTCCAGTCCACTTGGCATCTCACGTACTTCAAAGACCTCATTTTGTCTGTCGGAACAATTAACCTGGATATTTCCTGACGCAAGTTGGTTTGCATGCAATTTTGAGGTCATAAGCTCAGAAAAAATATGGCCAGCATTAATCCAAGCCTCCGCCTCGGCTCTTTTTCGGGTGAACAACTCGTTAAGCCTGTAGAATATTGCTTTGACAAGTGCAGTGATGGGAAGATTGCGTGCACTCTTCAAGACTGAGTTGATGCATTCGACTAGATTCGTCGTCATGTGACCCCATCGGTAGCCACTATCAAATGCCAACGCATACTGTTCGCGGAGAATTCAGTTTAACCAATTAGTGTAAGTCTCGCCCCATTCTCGTAAACGCTGGTAACGCACTTCGTACTCGGGCACCATCCTCGAATATCCTGCACAATAACAAAAAACAAACAAAAAAAAGGATGACAAACACTTATTGAAGGTAACTCTGTTGATAACGAACTTTGAATTACTCAATGTTACCTATATTGTCGACAAGTTTTTGCAGGTACGGTGCCTTAAATTTTCTCAGAAAATTCGACTCTATATGCCTAATACAAAATATGTGGAAAGCTCTATGAGGTGACTAAGTTCCGTTACTGCGAGCCACAGCTGCATTGATGGATTCGTGTTGGTCAGATATCAGTCCCACACCATCCCGAGTCACAACATGCTGTCGCAGGTTACTAAGGAAAAAGTGCCACGCATTAAAAGTCTCTTCCTCCGCAATAGCAAATGCAATTGGGACGATATTGTTGTTACCATCCTGTGAAACTGTCACTAATAGACAACCCTTATACTTTCCGTACAAGTGAGTCCCATCCACCTGGACAACTGACTTACAATGTCTGAATGCTCTAATGCAGGGGTAATAACTCCAAAAGACTCGATGCGATACCTGGATATCACTTACCAAGTCATCGCCTTGATATCAGGCATAGTCTCAAAATGGACGATAGCTGATGGCTTCTTATGACACATGGCCTCAAACCATATCGGCAATGCTTCGTATGATGCTTCTCAACCTCCAAATATTTTTCTACTGACTTTTGCTTAGCCAACCATGCTTTCCGATAACTGATGGTGTAGTTGAACTGCGATTGCACTTCTACAATAACTGATTTTACCTCTAACGAGGGGTCAACCTCAACCAATGTAAGACTCCGAATTTTTGAAAATTAAATAATTAGGTATTTAATTATGAGCTAATATATTATATTGAGATGTAATTTAAAAAAAAAATTAGTTTTAAAAAAAATCAAATAAAATTTTATGATTATTGAAGTTTAATTTAATTATTATTTATTTTATTAAATTTAAATTATTTATCCAAAAATAATTTAATAAAACAAAAATTAAATTTATTATTATTATTATTATTATTATTATTATTATTATTATTATTATTATTAAAAAAGGGAAAAGTGGCCGAATGCCTTAAGGAAGTAAAGAAAGAAAGCTAAGGCTTGAATTCTTGTATGTATATATATACACAATGTGACACCTACCTCCCCCTTTTGCATTCATTAACGACATTAATTATTATCATTCCTTGATTCCATTCATTTTTTTTGCCAAAGCCAAAAAGAGAACCGTGGATCATAGTAAGCATGACACCTAAATCCGTCTAACGTGTAACATTTTTCCTAAAGCATGATCATTAGCTCCTAACCGGCTTTGCATGCTTCATTTTTGAATAAAGGAAGAAAGAAAGAATCGAGAGAGAAGAGAGAAACATGAACTTCCTTGAGCTTCCGATCTCCATTTTTTGCAATTCGTAACTCTAATTAAAAATCTAATCCGGTAAAAGTATTCGTATTTTCATTCTCAACACATTGGCGTTATTTTTGTCCGGTAAAAATTGATGGTGATGTAATTCATCTTTTCCTTGAATTCGGCTAACTGGAGTTCTAGGAAGCACAAACAATTTCTGACGCTTTCTTCTTCAGCAGCTCGGTTAGAAAGCTTTTCCGGAGCTTTCGATAATTTTGATTTCATACGAAGGTAGGAGGTTCAATAATTTTGATTTTATATGAAGGTAGGAGATTTCATTTTTAAAATTATAAGTTTTTAATTTAAGAATGCCAAAAAGCTTATTGAATAATTGCAAATAATTTACACGTGTTTTGTGTGTCTAATTGATGAGAATTGGTTGTAATTTTGAGTGTTGGTCAATTTGGTGCTGCTTGTTAAATTGAAATGTGATTTGAGTTTATGAATTGGGTTTGAATTGAGGCCGTGTTTGATGTTGGAATTTATGGTTATGAAAGTGGATGATAACTGATTTTGGTACTAGTAAGATGGAAAATAGGTACTAATGAAGGAATTTTGCTTTAAATTATGTTTTGAGTTCGGTTCGATAAGTGATGATTGGATTTTTGATGGTATAGAATTTTACAAATGAATTCTCGTCGAAGTATAGTTTCTAAACCCAGCAATAATCCTTTCATACAAAAAGTTGTTTGTCACTAAAACAAACCCCTAAATTTATAAACCGAAGTATTGAACCTCGGGTCGTTCTCCCTAGGAATTACAATAAAGTGTCTTGTTATTGGTTGTGAGTTATTTTGGGGTTTTAATAAGAAACATGAAAGATAAATGGCAAGAAAGTAAACTAACAACTATAAAAGGCTCTTGGCAAGGTATGAAAATTAGAAGTTCTATCCTAGTTATCCTTCTCAATTGTGATGAGAATTGTCCATTGCTACCACTTAGTCAACCCTTACTAAATAAAGGAAAGTCAAGTGGATGAATTGACTTGAGCCACAAGTCCTAGCCAACTCCCAAGGAAAGACTAGCTTTAGTGCACTCCAAACCAATTAGCAATCTCTCCAATTACCAATCAACAAAGGAATTAGATAACTCAGAATTACAACAAAAGAGTAGAAGAAGATGAATGTAACAACAAAGAATTGAAAGGTAGAAGTAGAAGAAAGCAAAGATTAAAACCTAGATCTAAGAACTAATCCTAATCCTAATCCTAATTCTAGAGAGAAGTGAGAGCTTCTCTCTCTAGAAACTACTTCTAAACTAATCCTAATGTGTGTGAATGAATGGAATCCCCTTTTCTCTTCAATCCTTGGCTTTAAATAGCAGTTTAGGCGCCAAAGTTGGTTGAGATTGGGCCCCACAACCCTTCAGAATTTGTTGGCCACATTTTCATTAAAAAATTATAAACCAGCACCGACGCGTACGCGCACATCACGCGTACGCGTCCATGGGGTAATTCGCAGGTGCGCGCAAGCGCCAGGTGCGCGCGCGCGTCCATGGGCGAGTTCAACTTCTTTGACTTTTCATGATTTCTCCATTTTGCATGCTTTCCCTCTTCACTCCTTTGATCCATTCCTAGCCTTTTCAATCTGAAATTACTAACAAACACATCAAGGCATCTAGTGGAATCAAAGGTGAATCAAAATCATCAAATTAAAGGCCTAAAAGCATGTTTTCACATCTAAGCACAAATAAGGAGACAATCACAAAACCATGCTATTTCATTGAATAAATGTGGGTAAAAGGTTATAAAATCCCTTAAATCGGGCACAAGATAAACCGTCAAAATGGGGTTTATCAACCTCCCCACACTTAAACCAAGCATGTCCTCATGCTTAAACCAAGAGTGAAGTAAGGGTATGGCATTTATTCAATGGGAACTAACTAAATGCAGTCTACCTAGATGCAACTATCTAAATGAATGCGATCACTTGGTCAAAATAAATCAATTCCCAAGAAGCATATATGTGTAAATCATGTTGCTTGTATGCGAAGTTTGTATTCGTAGGTTTTGATGAATGACAAACCAACAAACGACATGAAAGACAAACCAACAAACAACTTGAATGAACAAGCATGTTGAAAGATCAACCAACATTCAACGTTGAGAAATGAAGAGTTGAAAGCAACACAACAACAACAAGAAACTCAAGTCCACAACATTTGAAGACAAGTATAGTGTCTTAGGACTTAGGTAACTTCTTGTTAAGAACCAATTGCTAAATCTCTCAACACACACTCACAAAATGTTTTGATTATCATATCATATGCACATCTTGCAATTCGATGCTAGCCAAATGGTTTAAAACTTGTTTTCAAAGGTACAAAAGCATAGGAATTGACTCCAACAAGTTTGAGATCAATCCTAAGTATTTTGAAGTGATTTTAAGCCATTCTTTAAGGTTTACATCGATGCACACTCATCTTGCATCGATGCAAAGCATGCAACGACTTGTTGCATCGATGCAAAGATGTTTGCATCGATGCAACCTAGCTAAAAATTCAAATTTCAGCGTCAAAGACACATTTGCATCGATGCAAAGTGTTATGCATCGATGCAAATGATTCAAAAACATAAAAAAGGTTGAGTCAAGAGTTATAAACACTATAGTTGGTGAGGATACCAAAGAGGTATACTAAGTACTCAAGGCAAATTTTAGAGAAGGTATCTCTAAGTGGAGTGGGTTAGTATACTAGTGGTGATCATATACCGTGAGGTGTTAGAAACTAAGGACTCGGATTGTAAAAGGTTTTGCGCGAGCACCTTGAAGCTTGGGAATAGTGGAACTTCTCAATTGCGATTGAGAAAGAAAGTGGACGTAGGACAAGGATTGTGCCGAACCACTCTAAATAGCGTTTGCATCTCTCCAAACTCATCTCTTCAATATTATTGTCTTTTACCTTTGAGCAAATAAATTGTGATCGAAAAGTAGCTTCGTAAGTACTTAAGGAGTAGCTTAAGTCCGATTGGTGAAAAGCTTGATCAATTTATTTGAGTTGGTGTCTATTGGAAAGTAAAAGCTCCTTATAAATGCTTAGCAATTGAGTTAAGCTCTTGGAAAAATACTAGTACAATAACACTTTTGTATATTGTCTTTAACTTTCGTAAAAAGATTCATTGTTATTGCAATACTCAATTCACCCCCCCCCTCTTGAGTAATTGTGCATAGGTTCTACAAGTGGTATCAGAGCTTAACCCTTTGAAAGACTTAACCGTTTAAGGGAAAAGATCATGGCAAGCACAAGCTTTAACAACAACAACACTGGTGAAGGTAACTCAACCGCTAGACCTCCTCTTTTTAGCGGAACAAATTACTCTTATTGGAAAAATAAGATGAGAATTTGGATCCGTTCTCAAGATGTGAGAATTTGGAAAGTGATTGAGAATGGAAATCATATTCCAACAAAGACAACAAACGCTAAAGAAGGAGAAGTCTCCGTCTCAAAGCAAGTATCGAAAGGAGAAGATGAATATAGTGACGATGATTGGAAGAAAGTGGCAATGAATGATAAAGCCATCAACTTCATTCATTGTG
>NC_029772.3:16279847-16282229 GCF_000817695.3 Arachis duranensis | reverse complement strand
GGTGTGGTAGTGGTGGAAATTGGCAGATTAAGAATTATTAAGAAAAACAGCATTGCAAGTACAGCTCTTAACCAGCAAAAATCCACTTGTCAATTTAGAAAAGAGTTGTCACAACTTTTAAAAATAAAAATACTGGGAGTATGAGTCCCAGGACGTCTCCCAATGAGTTGTAGAAAGATGTGCTATTTTATTAATCAGAGGTTTTCCAAAATGTTTTTGAGTTTGATAAACAGGAAATTAAATCAGAGAATTTATGTAATTCAAATAAAAACCTTGACCGGGAGAAGATTAATTGGAAGTTCTATCCTTGTTGGATTTTTCTCAAGATTAATTGATAATTGGTAGTTATTTCCACTTAGTTATCCTTTACTGAATAAAGGAAAGTCAAGTAAGTTGGGAGTCAACTTCTATTCACAAGTTCTAATCCTCTCCCTTGGGAAGGATTAGCGTTAGTGACTAGAGATTCAACCAACAATAAACCCAATTACAATTTGACTCTTGAGTATTCCAACTCAAGGTTCTCCTTTTAATCAACTCCCAATCAAGTTAGAAAACTACTCCATTATCATAAATGTAGACTTCACAAAATTAAAAGGAAAAATAAAGAAAGACATGATAAACAATAATCAAAGAGATCAATTAAAAATAAAAATAGTTTTTGTATTAATAAACTCTAAAAATAATCCAATTGTAACTCTGGACAAATTAAGAATATGAAAGAGTATGTGAAAAGTAAGAAAACAAACTAGAATGACCAGTTCCGGAGGTAGACTCTTCTCAATAACCAAAGCAAAATAATCAAATTCTAAACTATGAGTGTAAAAGAAAAACCTAGAGGAAGAGGTAGAATTCTCTCTCTAGATTCAAAAACTAAAACTAAAATGATGCGGAATGAGAATCGTCCCTAGTCTCTGCATGTTTTCTGGCTCTAATATGTGTTTCTGGGCCGAAAACTAGGTTAAAACGTGGTCCAAAATCTACGCCAGCGATTTTTGTAAATTCTGCAGATCGCGCACGTCACGCGACCGCGTCGTCCACGCGTTCGTGTCATCTAGCGTTTTTTCTTGCCACGCGTGCACGTCGTCCACGCATTCGAGTCAATCGTGCAGATTCCAATCCATGCGCTTGCGTCAGGCACGCGTTCGCGCCGCTGTGATTTTCTCCAATCGCGCGGATGCATGAGTCATGCGTCCGCATCGCTTTTCGGTGATCATCTTCTCAATTTCTTGTGTTCCTTCCATTTTTGCAAGCTTCCTCTCCATTCTCTACGCCATTCCTGCCCTATGAAGCCTGAAACACTTAACACATAGATCACGGAATCGAATGGTATAAAGGAGAATAAAAATATACAATTAAAAGATCTTTAGGAAGCAAGTTTTCAATCATAGAACAATTTTGGGAAGGACTTGTAATATCATGCTAATCATATGAATAAGTGGGTGAAAGACTTGATAAAACCACTCAATTAAACACAATATAAATCATAAAATAATGGTTTATCAAGGTGACTGAAAACTGAGGTTATGATTGAGATTTGTCTTAAGTTCAAAAATTTAAAGAAGGTAATTAATTATATAAAGTAATAAGTAATAGGAAAAAGTATTTTCAAAAGGTTTGATAAAAATATAGTTTTATTGAGTAAAGTTAATTATTTGCATTTTATTTCATTACTCTTACGGTATTCCCATTCCCTACTGAGAACGCGTGGTTTGTTCTCACCCCAAAATCTTCCACCCTTTCAGTGACACAGGTTCGAAGACTAAGTTTAAAGCTGCAGACGGTTATTAGTTTATTTGAGTTAAGTTATTTGTTGAGTTACTTTCATAGAATTTCCTCGCCTTTGCTATTTTAGATTTTATTTTATACAGAAGGATATGAATTGTATTCGAGTTTTGGTGCACGAAATTGTGATCACTACTTTTCACAAATCAATTAATCCCCAGTGATGAACCCAAAAACTTGGTGTTCAATACCATGGCATAAACACAACTTCGCACAACTAACCAGCAAGTGTACTGGGTCGTCCAAGTAATAAACCTTACGCGAGTAAGGGTCGATCCCACAGAGATTGTTGGTATGAAGCAAGCTATGGTCACCTTGTAAATCTTAGTCAGGCAAACTCAAATGGATATGGGTGATATACGAATAAAACATAAAGATAAAGATAGAGATACTTATGTAATTCATTGGTGGGAGTTTCAGATAAGCGTATGAAGATGCTTGGTCCCTTTCGTCTCTCTGCTTTCCTACTGTCTTCATCCAATCCTTCTTACTCCTTTCCATGGCAAGCTTATGCAAGGGTTTCACCGTTGTCAGTGGCTACCTCCCATCCTCTAAGTGGAAATGTTCAACGCACCCTATCACGGCACGGCTATCCATCTG
>NC_029772.3:16274187-16277769 GCF_000817695.3 Arachis duranensis | reverse complement strand
TGCTCCATCCTCTTCTTAGTGATGGGCTTGTCTTCATCAATGAGGATGTCTCCCTCTATGTCAATTCCGACTGAATAACAGAGGTGACAAATGAGATGAGGAAAGGCTAACCTTGCCAAGGTGGATGACTTGTCAGCCACCTTGTAGAGTTCTAGAGGTATGATCTCATGAACTTTCACTTCCTCCCCAATCTTGATACTATAGATCATTCTGGCCCGATCTACAGTCACTTCAGATCAGTTGCTAGTAGGAATGATGGAGCGTTGGATGACCTCCAACCATCCTCTAGCCACATGCTTAAAGTTCAGTCTTCTCAATTGAACCGGATTGCCTTTTGAGTCTCTTTTCCATTGAGCTCCTTCCACACATATGTCCATGAGGGACTTGGTCCAATCTTTGATCAAAGTTGACCCTTCTAGTGTAAGGATGTTCATCTCCTTGCATCATGGGCAAGTTGAATGCCAACCTTACATTTTTTGGACTAAAAACCAAGTATTTCCCCCGAACTATAGTAAGCCAATTCTTTGGATCCGGGTTCACACTTTGATCATGGTTCTTGGTGATCCATGCATTGGCATAGAACTCTTGAACCATTAAGATTCCGACTTGTTGAATGGGGTTGGTAAGAACTTCCCAACCTCTTCTTCGGATCTCATGTCGGATCTCCGGATATTCACTCTTTTTGAGTGAAAAAGGGACCTCGGGGATCACCTTCTTCAAGGCCACAACTTCATAGAAGTGGTCTTGATGCACCCTTGAGATGAATCTCTCCATCTCCCATGACTCGGAGGTAGAAGCTTTTGCCTTCCCTTTCCTCTTTCTAGAGGTTTCTCCGGCCTTGGATGCTATAAATGGTTATGGAAAAACAAAAAGCAATGCTTTTACCAAACCAAACTTAAAAGGTTTGCTCATCCTCGAGCAAAAGAAGAAAGAAAAGAGTAGAAGAAGAAGAAATGAGAAAGAAGGGAAAGGCTTTGTGTTCGGCCAAAAAAAAAAGGGGAGAACTGGTGTTTAGGTTGTGTGAAAATGAAGGAGTGAAGATGGGTTTATATTGGAGTGGGGGGCTCATGGTTCGGTCATGTATGGGTGGGTTTGGGAGGGAAAGTGGTTTGAATTTGAAGGGTGAGGTAGGTGGGGTTTTATGAAGGATGGATGTGAGTGGTGAAGAGAAAGATGGGATTTGATAGGTGAAGGGTTTTTTGGGGAAGAGGTATTGAGGTGATTGGTGAATGGGTGAAGAAGAGAGAGAGTGGTGGGGTAGGTGGGGATCCTGTGGGGTCCACAGATCCTTAGGTGTCAAGGAAAAGTCATCCCTGCACCATATGTCATGCAAAAATGCGTTGAGCCAATTCTGGCGTTAAACGCCGGGCTGGTGCCCATTTCTGGCGTTTAACGCCAAGAGCTTGCCCTTTTTTGGCGTTTAACGCCAGTCTGGTGCCCCTTTCTGGCGTTAAACGCCCAGAATGGTGCCAGACTGGGCGTTAAACGCCCATCTGTTAGCCTCACTGGCGTTTAAACGCCAGCAGGTTCTTCCTCCAGGGTGTGCTATTTTTCTTTCTGTTTTTCATTCTGTTTTTGCTTTTTTTTATTGATTTTGTGACTTCTCATGATCATCAACCTACAAAAAAGATAAAATAATAAAAGAAAATAGTTAATTATAAAACATTGGGTTGCCTCCCAACAAGCGCTTCTTTAATGTTAGTAGCTTGATAGAGGGCTCTCATGGAGCCTCACAGATACTCAGAGCACTGTTGGAACCACCCAACACCAAACTTAGAGTTTGAATGTGGGGGTTCAACACCAAACTTAGAAGTTGATAGTGGCCTCCCAACACCAAGCTTAGAGTTTGACTGTGGGGGCTCTGTTTGGCTCTGTTTTGAGAGAAACTCTTCATGCTTCCTCTCCATGGTGACAGAGGGATATCCTTGAGCCTTAAACACCAAGGATTCTTCATTAAGTGTAAGGGTGTTCATCTCCTTGCATCATGGGCAAGTTGAATGCCAACCTTACATTTTCCGGACTAAAATTCAAGTATTTTCCCCGAACCATAGTAAGCCAATTCTTTGGGTCCGGGTTCACACTTTGATCATGGTTCTTGGTGATCCATGCATTGGCATAGAACTCTTAACCATTAAGATTCCGACTTGTTGAATGGGGTTGGTAAGGACTTCCCAACCTCTTCTTCGGATCTCATGTCGGATCTCCGGATATTCACTCTTTTTGAGTTTGAAAGGGACCTCGGGGATCACCTTCTTCAAGGCCACAACTTCATAGAAGTGGTCTTGATGCACCCTTGAGATGAATCTCTCCATCTCCCATGACTCGGAGGTGGAAGCTTTTGCCTTCCCTTTCCTCTTTCTAGAGGTTTCTCCGGCCTTAGATGTCATAAGTGGTTATGGAAAAGTAAAAAGCAATGCTTTTACCACACCAAACTTAAAAGGTTTGCTCGTCCTCGAGCAAAAGAGGAAAGAAGAGAGTAGAAGAAGAAGAAATGAAGGAGATGGAGGAGGCTTTGTGGTTCGGCCAAAGAGGGAGAAGTAGTGTTTAGGTTGTGTGAAAATGAAGGAGTGAAGAGGGGTTTATATAGGGGTGAAGAGAGGGGTAGGGTTCGGCTATGAGAGGGTGGGTTTGGGTGGGAAAGTGGTTTGAATTTGAATGGTGAGGTAGGTGGGGTTTTATGAAGGATGGATGTGAGTGGTGAAGAGAAAGATGGGATTTGATAGGTGAAGGGTTTTTGGGGAAGAGGTGTTATTTGATAGGTGAAGGGCTTTTGGGGAAGAGGTGTTGAGGTGATTGGTGAATGGGTGAAGAAGAGAGAGTGGTGGGGTAGGTGGGGATCCTGTGGGGTCCACAGATCCTAAGGTGTCAAGGAAAAGTCATCCCTGCACCAAGTGGCGAGCAAAATTGCTCCCTGTGCCAATTCTGGCGTTAAACGCCGGGCTGATGCCCATTTCTGGTGTTTAACGCCAACTTCTTGCCCTTTCCTGGCGTTTAACGCCAGTCTGGTGCCCCTTTCTGGTGTTAAACGCCCAGAATGGTGCCAGACTGGGCATTAAACGCCCATCTGCTAGCTTTACTGGCGTTTAAACGCCAGCAAGTTCTCATCCAGGGTGTGCTGTTTTTCTTTCTGTTTTTCTATCTGTTTTTGCTTTTTCAATTGATTTTGTGACTTCTCATGATCGTCAACCTACAGAAAACATAAAATAACAAAGGAAAATAGATAAAATATAACATTGGGTTGCCTCCCAACAAGCGCTTCTTTAATGTCAGTAGCTTGACAGAGGGCTCTCATGGAGCCTCAGAGATACTCAAAGCAATGTTGGAACCTCCCAACACCAAACTTAGAGTTTGAATGTGGGGGTTCAACACCAAACTTAGAATTTGGTTGTGGCCTCCCAACACCAAACTTAGAGTTTGACTGTGGGGGCTTTGTTTGACTCTATTTTGAGAGAAGCTCTTCATGCTTCCTCTCCATGGTTATAGAGGGATATCCTTGAGCCATAAACACAAAGGATTCTTCATTCACTTGAATGATCAATTCTCCTCTGTCCACATCAATCACAGCCTTTGTTGTGGCTAGGA
>NC_029772.3:16273547-16273844 GCF_000817695.3 Arachis duranensis | reverse complement strand
TTCTTTGGTGAGCAAAGGGGGTTCATCTTCCCAAGCCTTATTTCCAGATTGCTTGTCATTTAGCTTCATGATTGCTCCTAGGTATTTAGCAACTTGCTCTTCAGTGACATACTCATCCTCTTCAGAGGAAGAATACTCATCAGAGCTCATGAATGGCAGAAGTAAATCCAATGGAATCTCTATGGTCTCAGTGGGAGCCTCAGATTCCCATGGTTACTCATTAGGGAACTCATTGGAGGCCAGTGGACGTCCATTGAGGTCTTCCTCAGTGGCGTTCACTGCCTCTCCCTCCTCTCC
>NC_029772.3:16272084-16273516 GCF_000817695.3 Arachis duranensis | reverse complement strand
TCTTCCTCCTCTCTAAATTCGGCCATGTTGATGGCCTTGCACTCTCCTTTTGGATTTTCTTCTGTATTGCTTGGAAGAGTACTAGGAGGGAGTTCAGTAATTTTCTTACTCAGCTGACCCACTTGTCCCTCCAAGTTTCTAATGGAGGACCTTGTTTCAGTCATGAAACTTTGAGTGGTTTTGATTAGATCAGAGACCATGGTTGCTAAGTCAGAGTTGTTCTGCTTAGAACTCTCTGTCTGTTGCTGAGAAGATGATGGAAAAGGCTTGCCATTGCTAAACCTATTTTTTTCCATCATTATTATTGTTGAAACCTTGTTGAGGTCTCTGTTGATCCTTCCATGAGAAATTTGGATGATTTCTCCATGAAGGATTGTAGGTGTTTCCATAGGGTTCTCCCATGTAATTCACCTCTTCCATTGAAGGGTTCTCAGGATCATAAGCTTCTTCCTCAGATGAAGCTTCCTTAGTACTGTTTGGTGCATTTTGCATTCCAGATAGACTTTGAGAAATCATATTGACTTGTTGAGTCAATATTTTGTTCTGAGCCAATATGGCATTCAGAGTGTCAATCTCAAGAACTCCTTTCTTCTGACTAGTCTCATTGTTCACAGGATTCCTTTCAGAAGTGTACATAAATTGGTTATTTGCAACCATTTCAATTAGTTCTTGAGCTTCCGTAGGCGTCTTCTTCAGATGAAGAGATCCTCCAGCAGAGCTATCCAAAGACATCTTGGATAGTTCAGAGAGACCATCATAGAAAATTTCTATGATGCTCCATTCAGAAAGCATATCAGAGGGACACTTTCTGATTAATTGTTTGTATCTTTCCCAAGCTTCATAGAGGGATTCTCCTTCCTTCTGTCTGAAGGTTTGGACTTCCACTCTAAGCTTACTCAATTTTTGAGGTGGAAAGAACTTTGCCAAGAAGGCATTGACTAGCTTTTCCCAAGAGTCCAGGCTTTCTTTGGGTTGAGAGTCTAACCATGTCCTAGCTCTGTCTCTTACAGCAAAAGGGAATAGCATAAGTCTGTAGACCTCAGGGTCAACCCCATTAGTCTTGACAGTGTCACAGATTTGCAAGAATTCAGCTAAAAACTGATGAGGATCTTCCAATGGAAGTCCATGGAACTTGCAATTCTGTTGCATTAGAGAAACTAATTGAGGCTTAAGCTCAAAGTTGTTTGCGCCAATGGCAGGGATAGAGATGCTTCTCCCATAGAAGTCGGGAGTAGGTGCAGTAAAGTCACCCAGCACCTTCCTTGCATTGTTGGCATTGTTGTTGTTTTCGGCTACCATGTGTTCTTCTTCAGAGAGTTGTGCCTTGGCTTCTCTTAGTTTTCGCTTCAAAGTCCTTTCAGGTTCAGGGTCAGCCTCAACAAGAATGCTTTTGTCTTTGCTCCTGCTCATAAGAAAGAGAAGAGAACAAGAA
>NC_029772.3:16271145-16272069 GCF_000817695.3 Arachis duranensis | reverse complement strand
AAGAGAAGAGAACAAGAAAATGTGGAATCCTCTATGTCACAGTATAGAGATTCCTTGAGATGTCAGAGGAAAAGAAAATTAGAAGGCAGAAGTAGAAAATTCGAACTTATCAAAGAAGATGGAGTTCGAATTTTGCATTTAGGAATAGTGTTAGTCCATAAAATAGAAGGATGTGAGAAGAAGGGAAGCAATTTTTCGAAAATTAAGTAAAAGATTTTGAAAACATTTTGAAAAACACTAATTGATTTTCGAAAATAAAAGTGGGAAAGAAGTAAAGTGATTTTTGAAAAAGATTTTGAAATTAGAAATTAAAAAGATATGATTGAAAACTATTTTGAAAAAGATGTGGTTAAGAAGATGTGATTGGCTTTTAAAAGATGTGATTGAGAAGATATGATTTGTAAAACATTTTTAAAAAGATTTGATTTTGAAAATTAATGACTTGGCTATTAAGAAAAGATATGATTCAAACATTAAACCTTTCTCAACAGAAAAGGCAATATACTTGAAATGTTGAATCAAATCATTAATTGATAGCAAGTATCTTTGAAAATAGAAAGAGATTGAATTTGAAAAAGATTTGATTGAAAAGATTTGATTTGAAAAAGATTTGATGTTGAAAAATTTTGAAAACTTGAAAAAAAAATTGCATTAAAAACAAAATCTTCCCTCTTGTGCCATCCTGGCGTTAAACGCCCAGAATGGTGCACATTCTGGCGTTTAACGCCCAAACTACTACCCTTTTGGGCGTTAAACGCCCAACCAGGCACCCTGGCTGGCGTTTAAACGCCAGTTTGTCTTCTTCACTGGGCATTTTGAACGCCCAGCTTTTTCTGTATAATTCCTCTGCTGTATGTTCTGAATCTTCAATTCTCTGTATTATTGACTTGAAAAGACACAAATTAAAAATATTTTTGGATTTTT
>NC_029772.3:16266026-16269534 GCF_000817695.3 Arachis duranensis | reverse complement strand
TTGGTGCCAGTTCCGGCGTTTAACGCTGGGAATTCTGAGGGTGACTTTGAACGCCGGTTTGGGCCATCAAATCCTGGGCAAAGTATGGACTATCATATATTGCTAGAAAGCCCAGGATGTCTACTTTCCAACGCCGTTGAGAGCGTGCCAATTGGGCTTCTGTAGCTCCAGAAAATCCACTTCGAGTGCAGGGAGGTCAGAATCCAACAGCATCTGCAGTCCTTTTTAGTCTCTGAATCAGATTTTTGCTCAGGTCCCTCAATCTCAGCCAGAAAATACCTGAAATCACAGAAAAACACACAAACTCATAGTAAAGTCCAGAAAAGTGAATTTTAACTAAAAACTAATAAAAATATACTAAAAACTAACTAGATCATACTAAAAACATACTAAAAATAATGCCAAAAAGCGTACAAATTATTCGCTCATCAAGTTTCATATTGAACTCACTTGTATAGTATTTATTATTATTAATAACTATGTGATTATTATTATTTGAATATCTTTGATATGTGATTTTTAATACTAAAAACAATTTTCTGGAATTTTCTCAAAAACTGGAACGCGATATTGACGTAAAGGCTCAATAGTAAATTTATAATAAAGAAAATCAGGTCCGTAACACTTTACTTTTGTTACGATCATGACGTGCTAAAAGTTAGGGTGTTACAACCAACGGCTTTATTGCTTCTGCAATTGTGTTCGAATCCAACTTTGAATGATCCTGAGAAATGGTAGTTCTGGTACAAGTGTAAGACCCATAATTTTTGAAAATTTTTATTATGAGTCAATTTTAATTTATTTATTCATTAAAGATTTTATTTTAATAAACTATTTTATTAAAAGTAATTAAATCAAGTTCTAATAATTAAAATAGAAATTTTACTTAATTTTTTAATTATTAGATAATTTTCTATATTTAAACTATAAAGTTTAGTAGTTATAAAAGTACCAAAATTTTATATGACTTAGTTTAAATAATTGAGATTTTAGAATTTGATATTTTAATTTTTATAAACAAAGAAACTTAATTATAATATCTCTAATTTTAAATTAGAATACTTGATTAAAAGTCATTAGCAAATTGAGAATTAAGTAATATTTTTAATGTAATTTCAAGGGATTGAACTATATTTTAAATTTATGCCTTATACCTTAAGTTTATTAAAATTACCCTAATTTATTAACCCTAAATCCCCAAATAGGGACCCACTAACCTTAACCCCTCACCGCCACTCATATTCACTCACCTCACTCACCCTCGAAACCCAATTTCCCCTTTCCTCACTCTCCCTCAATCAGAAGCACGCTAAACACACACACACACACACACACACACACACGGCTACCAAAAAGAAAAGAAAGAATGGATGGAAAGCCGCACTGCAAGCTGAGGAAGAGAGAAGAAAGGGTGCGCACACGAGGGAAGGGCGGCGTTGCTGTTGCCGCCATCTCTGGGCTGCCGCTGCCAAAGCCAAGTGCCACTGCCATCGCCGTTCTGAAGTTGTCAGGCCACCACGAGGATCCAACACAAGGAGAGGAAAATAGAAACACAGATGGAACAGAGGAAAGGGAGTCACCGCTGCTGCTGAATTGACAGAGCCACTCTTGAGCTGTTGCAGCCATTGTTAGTGTTCCTAGTTCCTGCCACTGTCGTTGGTAAAGAGTATTCTTGCTTTCGGTTCCCATTCTTTCAATTTCTAGGGATATTGTTATCACTGCGATGTTATTGTCGCTGCCACTGAGGTTTTCTACCATCATCGGAGCCGCTGTGGGGACAGTTCGAAGTTGCTGCTGCTCTGTTCTGCTGCTACCGTAAGTATATTTTATTTCAATCCATTGCCGTTAGTTTTCCGTTATATGTTATTAAGGTTTTTGTGATATTTATGTTTTATGATTGAGTTATTGAGATTGCCTGTTGCGATTAAAGCCGTTTCTGCTATTGTGGAAGTGAGCAGACCTGTGGTTGAAGCTTCAGTTGATTTCGGGCAGAGAGAAATGGTTCTTGTGACACATTTAGTTTATGGGGTCAACTATTGAGGTAGGGATTTTTTAAAATTTATTTTTTCTTATAGAGTTGTTATAAAAAGATATTAATGTGAGAAACATATGTCTGTGATTATGATTGTCCTATGAATGTGGTTGTCTGCTGGACTGAATGACTGAATGCTTGATTGCTTGAGTGGTGTGTAATTGTTGAAAAGAAATTAGTTTTAAAAGTTATTTAGTTGATTATTATGAAAAGTGTTTTTTCTTGGTTTTGAAGTTAAATTGATAGTGTAAATGAATCGGCTTTGGAAATTGTTCATACCCTGGGTCAAGCTGTCCGACCCGGGATGCTTAGCGACAAGCTGACCGACCTCTTCAGGCCAAATGCCCGACCTCTTCTCAAAGAGCTCGGCCAAAATGCCCGACCTCTTCTCAAAGAGCTCGGCCAAATGCCCGACCTCTTCTCAAAGAGCTCGGCCAAAATGCCCGACCTCTTCTCAAAGAGCTCGGCCAAATGCCCGACCTCTTCTCAAAGAGCTAGGTAAAGATAAGATAAGATAACTAACTTATCTTATCCACAAGAGGCCACATCTCACCATTATAAATACACTGGAGCACCCAGGTATAACTCATACTCTGATTCTACTCAATACCTGTTTAATACCCATGCTAACTTAAGCATCGGAGTCTCTTGCAGGTACCCCCCACCCTCCGGTGACGAAGGATCAGCAGTGCAGCCAGTCCACCAAGTCGGACACGACAGCTCCGGTCGTCTCCCACCAGCCGGACACGTTAGCACCAACCAGTACAGAAGATCTCGTCCGAGATCGACCTCCAGTTTCAGGTAACCCTCGGAACATTGGCGCCGTTGCCGGGGAACCTGGAAGTCATCCCCACACCATGGCGGACGACCATGACAACGACCATGATCCAGATCTAGAGGATAGAACGTCGCATAAAAATGCGGACGCCACCCCCAAAAGCACACCCCAAAATGGGAGAGATAAGTAACCTACAAAACACAGAAATCATGGAAGCACTACAAGATTCAACAAAATATATCTGGACATACAAAGTCTGCCAACAGAAGCAGCTGTCAGGGGTCTCATCAATGGTCTACGAGAAGGACCTTTTTAGCCACTCAATATCCGAGAAGCACCCAAACATCTCAGAACGAGGTACAGAAACGAGCAGAGAAATACATCAACATGGAGGAGAACTCTCGACTAGGAGAGAGCTCAAAACTCGGATTCTCCTAATCCACCACAGGACAAGGATGAAAAAACCAGGAAGAAAGAAGACTAACCAATTGAGAAACCTATCTCTTGTGGATGTTTAACGAGAAATACGCAACACTGAGAAAATCTCACCACCTCTCCCAATCAAAAGCAGAAAGGCCAAAGAGGTCGGACAAGTCGAAAGGTCCACCTCACATCAAAGAGGCCGAACAAGTTGAACGTCCACCTCACACCAAAGAGGTCGGGTGAGTTGAAGGTCCACCTCAGACCAAAGAGGTCGG
>NC_029772.3:16239277-16261363 GCF_000817695.3 Arachis duranensis | reverse complement strand
GACCGACCTCTTCAGGTCAGACTATCCGACCTCTTCTCAAAGAGCTCGGCCAACTCGCCAAAGGAGCCCAAAGCAGGCCCAAACGAAGGAACACAGCCCAACCTAAAGGCAGCTAAAGCCCAGAAAGATAATGGCGGTTCCCTTGAAGATAAGATGACCTCACTTAAAGATAAGGTAAAGATAAGATAAGATAACTAACTTATCTTATCCACAAGAGGCCACATCTCACCATTATAAATACACTGGAGCACCCAGGTATAACTCATACTCTGATTCTACTCAATACCTGTTTAATACCCATGCTAACTTAAGCATCGGAGTCTCTTGCAGGTACCCCCCACCCTTCGGTGATAAAGGATCAGCAGTGCAGCCAGTCCAACAAGTCGGACATGACAGTTCCGGCAGTCTCCCACCAGCCGGACACGTTAGCACCAACCAGTACAGAAGATCTCGTCCGAGATCGACCTCCAGTTTCAGGTAACCCTCGGAACAGAAATGATTTGAGATATAAAAATGAATTAATTTTGGAAGCGGTTTAATTTTGAATTAGTTTGATTTTATAAATGATTTAATATTTGAGCTGGTTTAATTTTGGAAAAGATTTATTATTGAAAATGGTTGGATTTGAAAATAATTTGATATTAGAACTAGTTGAATTTTGGAAAATGATTGAGATTTGGAAATTGTTGAGAAAGGGTTTGAGGAATGTTTGGATAGGACCCGAAAAGGGTGGCAAAGTCCAAGTTTTAGAGGAGATGCTGCCGAAATTTTATAAAATTGGAAGTTTCATTTGAAGTAATTATTTAAAAAAATTTGGTTTTAAACATTATATGTTTTAAGATTGATTTATTTAGAAAAGAAAAAATTATGTTTTGAATTGGGATTGTTGATGAACGGAATGGAAAAAAGGATGATGAGGATTGAATTTGAAATATGATTTTTGAATGAATTTGGAAATGAGATATGGATTGACAAATGACGATGATATTGAGAATGACTTAGATATTGATGAATGTTGAATGAATTATTCATATGGCTTATGAATTTGAATTATCTGAGACACGAGTTTTCTTGGGTAGACGCAGTGGCTTGTCACCACTTGCTCCAGGTTGAGACTCGATACTCTGTTGACCCTACAACGTAAGGGTGACCAGGCACTTATAAATTTCCGGGAATGGTACCTCATTGAGCGATTTGATATATATGAGAAAAAGCTATGCATAGACTTATGGGGATGTGTGTCGGGGGACAGTCCAAGGGTTTAGCAAACCGGACTTGTTGGGTTGGCTGTATAACTGACAAAAGAGCTCATTAGCCATAGGACAGACATGCATCATATGCATTTGTATGCTTTGCTTGGGTTTGAATTTATTTTGATTTGCCTAATTGTTAAACTGTTATTAACTGCTACCTGAACTATTTGTTGTAACTGCTACCTAAACCTGTGCTTTTCTTGTTTGTTTTGCCTGTGTTTGTCCTTGTGTGCTACTTTCGAGAATGAGCTTGGGTGCTGAATTGATGATTGTGTTGATTGATTGCGTGGTTGGTTTCTGATTAAGATTTTCTTATAAGAAAAGAAAGGTTTTGGATTTCTGGGTATTTAAATATTGATTTTCGAAAAGGGTTTTTGGATGACTAATTGTTGGTTTTTAAAAGATTTAAAGGACGAACAATAATCACTGAGCTTAAAAATATATTTCTCTTTAAATATCTTATTATGACAATTCTGAAACTCTGTGGTGAGACCGTATGGTTAGGTTCTCACTACTCTATAGCTTTATTTTTTCAGGAGACAAATGTAAAAACATACGAAGGGTTGTATTGCATTTCGCTTAATCAATAATGCTGTTTAGTTATTATTTATTTACCTCTCGCCATGAATATTATATTATGTAGGAGGGATAAGAGTTGTATGATTTGTATGTATATAATATGTATAAATTACTTGAGTAAGAATTTTTGTACATGTATATGCTTGTTTTGTTTTATTAAAAAAGTACTCTTTTTCCGGTTTACAAAAAAAACAGTGATACGATTTCGAGTAAAACACTCCTATTTTATTATTAAGTATATGAAGTTGTCGTAATACTTCTTGCTATCAGAATAGCGCAGCCGGAAGCGTTACATTATGGTATCAGAGCGGTCATTCTTGTAGAGCCTGAGGAATGGACTGACTATGCTTCAATTGCATACTCTGAGTGTCTGTCATGTAATAGGTCTCATTTAGATACCGAGAATTAGAGTTTTATGCACATGATTGTCTATTGATTAACGCTGTTAGCTTATCGTTGCATATCCACTGATGTTAAGTTTGGCCAACTTAATGTTGATGGTTTATATGTACAGGAATGTTAATGGGATATCATAGATAAAGTAGAATTAATAAGTGATGTGGTTCACGGGTTTTGGGAGCGTTAGAAATTAATTTTGAAGTTAGTTCTGTTTCAACGTATACTCTTTATTCATGCTCGGTATTATCTCTTTCTTTATTAATTGTATTGGAATTCCTTGCTTTAGATTTTTCCTTTTAGAATATTATTCGCCTCTATTTCCAACCACACTTATTCATGTTTTCGTATAATGAGGATCGTTAATTCTTTGAGAAACACCAGATATTATTCCTTGATTAGTTTGCATTGAAAACATGTTACTTTAACCGTGCCATATGATGTGCTTACTGTTTATTCTTCTATTTTTCATCTTTTCCTTCTTTTGTTTCAATTCTTTTTTTTTTTAAAGCAGATTTGATTATCCATTCTTATTATTACTTATATATTTCTTTATAAATCTTGTGCCCTTTAATTTGAACTTGAATCTGTTTCAGTGTAACACATCATCCTTAATTCTTAAGTAATTTGAAATCTTGAACGTTATGATTCGAACTAAACTAACTACATAATTTGGTTTTTTCGCTTCATGTTCAATTATCCATTAATCTGACTATATTCTTGATTATCTCTCAAATTTTTGACATCATGGTCCCTGTTGATACCCTCGGTCGAGTTGTCCGACCCGGAATTTTCTACAGACAAAACGACCGACCTCTTTAGGTCAGGATGACCCGACCTCTTCTCAAAGAGCTCGGCCAAATCACAGGAAAGCCCAATAAAGGGCCCAAATAGAGGAACACGACTCTAATCCAAAGGCAGCCCAAGCCTAAAGAGATAAGGGCGGTTCCCATGAAAGATAAAGATAAAGATAATATAAGATAACTAACTTATCTTATTTGTAAAAGTCACTCTACACCATTATAAATACACTGGAGCACCCAGGTATAACTCACACTCTGATTCTACTTAATACCTGCTTAATACCCTTGCTAACTTAAGCATCGGAGTCCCTTGCAAGTACCCCCACCCTCCGGGGATGAAGGATCAGCACCATCACCAAGTCCAACAAGTCGGACACAGCAGCTCCGACCCACATAGAAGATCTCGTCCGAGATCGACCTACAGTTTTAGGTAA
Source organism: Arachis duranensis (assembly GCF_000817695.3). Lineage (NCBI taxonomy): Eukaryota > Viridiplantae > Streptophyta > Magnoliopsida > Fabales > Fabaceae > Arachis > Arachis duranensis. The sequence continues at coordinate 16,257,898 of NC_029772.3, read as the reverse complement.
CCCCCGGAACATTGGCGCCGTTGCCGGGGACCCGGAAGTCATCCTATTACCATGGCAGACGATCATGACAATGATCACTCCTCAGATCTAGAAGAAAGAACGCCGCATAAAAATGCGAACTCCACACCCAAAGATACTCCCCAAATCAACAATAAGAACTCTCCAAACAAGGGAGCTCTGGATGCATTTCAAGATCGGTTAAAACAACTTGAGGAAGATGCTCTACGTCAACGAGAGGCCGAGAAGGATCTACAAAGAAAAATAAGGCGACGCCAGGAACTGGAAACCAAACTCCTAAAACTTGAAGCCGATGTCAAGACCAAAGCCAGCCGATCCACTCCCGAAGATAACGCACGAAAGGAGCAAGACCCATTCACCAAAGAAATCATGAAGACGAAAATTCCAAAGGACTTTAAACTCCCAGACATGACCTTATACGATGGCACTACAGATCCCAGCCATCATCTCAGCAACTTCAGAAGCAGAATGTACCTTACTGATGTCTCAGATGCAATTCGTTGCAAAGCCTTTTCAACTACTTTAACAAAAATAGCAATTAGATGGTTCGACAATCTCCCTCCTAGGTCCATCTCAAGTTTCGACGACATGGCTAAAAAATTTCTGGCCAGATTCTCCATCCAAAAGGACAAAGCTAAACATGCTTCGAGCTTACTGGGAATCAGAGAAGAAGAGTGGGAAACCCTGCGTAACTACATGGAGAGATTCAACAAGACATGCATGGATATACAGAACCTGCCAACAGAAGCCGCTATTATGGGCCTCATTAACGGCTTGCGAGAAGGGCCCTTTAGTCAATCTATATCAAAGAAATACCCCACATCTTTGAACGAGGTACAGGAACGAGCGGAAAAGTACATCAACATGGAGAAAAACTCCCAATTAGGAGAGACCTCGAAGGCCGGGTTCACCCCGTGGGATAAAGACAAAGATTCCAGAAAGAAGGAAGATCGACATGGAGAGAAAATAATAAAATACCACAATTATACCCCTCTTCGGGTATCTCTTGTGGATGTATACGGAGAGGTTTGCAACACGAAAAAAATACCACCAGCTCGATCTCTCAAAGGCAAAAAAGAAGGAGGAAACCAGGCTGAATATTGTGAATATCATCGGATCCGCGGGCACTCCACCAATAAGTGTTTTGACTTAAAAAAATGTCATAAAAAAGCTCGTACGAGAAGGAAAGCTAGATCGATACCTGGCTACCCATGATGATGAACAAAGGAAAAGAAGAAGAGCAGAAGATGTCGGACCAACCGCGCGATCATCCTGGATGCCAAAAAGACATGTCCACATGATACACGGCGAATTTGCCGGGGGAGGAATATCCAAATCATCCCGCAAAAGACATCTCAAAGACGTATATCATGTCACAGAAAAGGAGGAACCCGACATCCCGGTGATCACTTTTACCAAGGAAGATGCATCCGGCGTCGCATCAGGGCATGACGATCCCATGGTCATCACTATTATACTGGCAAACGCAAATTTTCACCGCACGTTGATAGACCAGGGGAGCTCTGCCGATATCTTATTCAAAACCGCTTTCGACAAACTCGGCTTGGAAGAAAATATCTGGACAGCCTGTTCGGGCTAGGAGATACCCCAGTTCAACCGATGGGATACATCTCGCTCCACACAACTTTTGGAAAAGGAAGTCAGTCAAGAACACTCAAAATAGATTACATCGTTGTCGATGTAAGCTCAGCCTACAATGCCCTAATAGGTCGGGCAACGTTAAATCAGCTCGGCGCAATAGTCTCGACTCCGCATCTATGCATGAAGTTCCCAACTGCAGGAGGAATAGCCACGATAAAGGCATATCAGAAGATGGCACGCCGCTGTTACAACGAAAGTATAAACCTCAGAGGCAGAGGAGAAGAATTCCACACAATCGAGCTTGGTGGAGTTCGGAGGTGGGAGGAGCTCCACCCACAACCTGAAGGAGAAATAGAGAAAATCCAGATCGGGAACACCCCGGACCAAACAACCAACATCGCCACACTCCTAAAAAGGGACATAAAAGAATCACTCATACAGTTCCTACGCGACAACGCTGACCTCTTTGCGTGGAAGGCCGCAGACATGGCAGGCATAGATCCCAAACTAATGTGCCACAAGCTAGCAGTCTACCCAGAATCTCGGCCGGTACAATAAAGGCACAGAAAGCTAGGACCAGAACACTCTCAAGCAATGGAAGAACAGGTACGAGCTCTACTGGAGGCATGCTTCATAAGAGAAGTCAAATACCCGCTATGGGTTGCTAATGTCGTTTTAGTAAAAAAGTCAAATGGGAAGTGGAGAATGTGCATCGACTATACCGATCTCAACAAAGCTTGCCCGAAAGATCGTTATCCGTTCCCAAACATCGACATACTGGTAGATGCCTCCTCCGGATACAAATACCTCTCCTTTATGGACGCATACTCGGGATATAACCAAATCCCAATGTACCCACCCGACCAAGAAAAAACCTCTTTCTTAACCCTAAAGGCAAATTACTGCTACATTGTTATGCCCTTCGGTCTCAAAAACGCGGGAGCCACTTACCAAAGATTAATGAACAAAGTATTTTCAGATCACATCGGAAAGATCATGGAGGTCTACGTAGACGACATGCTAGTGAAGACGCAAAACAAAGAGATGTTATTATCCGACCTGACACAAGTATTCAATACCATAAGACAACACGGCATGCGACTCAATCCCACGAAATGTACCTTCGCAGTAGAAGCTGGTAAATTCTTGGGTTTTATGATCACACAGAGAAGAATCGAGGCAAACCCGGACAAGTGCAGGGCCGTACTCAACATGAAAAGTCCGACTTGTATCAAAGAGGTACAACAACTCAACGGGTGGTTGGTAGCCTTGTCCAGATTCCTGGCTGGATCAGCAATAAGATCTCTCCCCTTCTACGCCACTCTAAGGAAGGGAAATAAGTTTGAATGGACAGCTGAATGCAAGCAAGCCTTCCAAGACTTCAAAAAATTTCTGGGACGGCCACCTATATTAAGTTGGCCACGGGAAGGAGAACCACTCATCTTGTACCTCACAGTGGGAAATCGGGCAATAGCCTCAGCACTGGTCCGCAAAGACAACAGTGGGCAACAACCCATATACTTTATCAGCAAAGCGTTACAAGGATCCTAGCAGAACTACCAGAAAATAGAAAAGTTCGCTTACGCTCTCATAATAACATCTCGACGACTTCGCCCATATTTCCAGTCTCACACCATTAAAGTTCGAACCAACCAGCCCATAAAAGAAATCTTACAGAAAATAGACTTGGCAGGCAGAATCTTGCAATGGGCAGTCGAGTTATCCGAATTTGACCTTCAATACGAAGCTCGGACAGCCATCAAATCTCAATATCTGGCCGACTTCATTGCGGAATTTATGGACACACCAGAAATTCCCACAGAATAAAATCTATATGTGGATGGCTCCTCAAATAAAACGGGAAGTAGCGCAGGCGTAATAATTGAAAGCGACCAGGGGACCCAAATTGAACTCTCCCTCAAATTCGGGTCCCTGCCTCAAACAATCAAGCGGGATATGAGGCACTACTAGCTGGTTTGAAGCTGGCTAGGGAGGTTGGAGCTCAAAAACTTATCATCTTCAGCGACTCACAGGTAGTCACTTCACAAATAACAGGAAGCTACCAAGCCAAAGATCCCACTATGAAAAAGTACCTGGACAAAACCAGGGAACAGCTCAGACAACTCGGAGAGTATGAGATTCGACACATACCCCGAGAACAGAATGCCCGGGCCGATGCACTCTCAAAAGTAGCCAGCACCAAACTAGGAGGCAACAATAGAAGCCTTATCCAAGAAATTCTACAGAATCCATGAATCTCAGAAGAAGAAAAGGTCCTAGTCATAACAGGTCGCGATCAGGGATCGATGACCCCCATAATTAATTACCTCACAACAAAAGCCCTCCCTACAGATGAGAAAGAGGCAAAGAGGTTAAAACGGGAAGCACAATACTACACCATCATAAATAATACTTTATACAAAAGAGGAATTTCAACACCATTGCTAAAATGCGTGCCGACTTCCAACACTAAAGATATCCTAGAAGGAGTACACAGTGGCATTTGTGGCAATCACCTCGGGGCGCAAGCACTCGCCAAAAAAGTACTCCGGGTAGGATTCTATTGGCCAACTCTACAAAAAGAAGCCATAGAATTTGTAAGGACATGTTGGCCATGTCAAAAGCATGCCAACTTCCACACCGCTCCCCAGAGGAACTCATCAGCGTAACCTCACCTTGGCCATTTGCAAAATGGGGACACGATCTCCTCGGACCTTTTCCTCAAGGATCAGGACAAGTCAAATTCCTCATAGTAGGAATAGACTACTTCTCAAAATGGATTGAGGCAGAACCCCTAGCTAATGCCACAGCTCAAAGAAGTCAAAAATTCCTATATAGAAACATCGTCACAAGGTTCGGAGTTCCATACTCCATCATCAGACAATGGTACCCAGTTCACAGACGCAGGCTTCAGAAAACTAGTGGCCGACCTGAATATAAAACAACAATTCACCTCTGTTGAGCACCCCAAGCCAATGGGCAAGCTGAAGCTGCTAACAAAGTTATATTAGCAGGGTTAAAATAGAGATTACAGGATGCAAAGGGAGCCTGGGCTAAGGAGCTCCCACAAGTCCTATGTGCGTACTGAACGACTCCACATTCCACGACAAAGGAGTCACCATTCCGATTAGCTTACGGAATGGAGGCAATGATCCTAGTAGATGTCGAAGAAGGATTACCCAGAGTAATCCATTTTAGCAAAAAAGCCAATTCCCAACTTCAAAGGGAAGAGCTCAACTTACTTCCAGAAATCCGAGAAAAAGCTCGGATAAGGGAAGAGGCATTGAAATGACGAATAACCTCCAGATACAATCGAAAAGTAATACAGCAGGCCTTTGCTGAAGACGACCTCATCCTAATCTGAAACGACATAGGAACAACTCTACCTGGAGAAGGAAAGCTAGCAGCAAACTGGAAAGGACCCTTCCGAGTCATAGAAGTACTGGGAAAAGGCTACTACAAGCTTTCCGAACTCGACGGGCGAGAGCTTCCTAGATCATGGCACGACTGTAACCTAAGAAGGTACTATAGCTAGGGATGATAAAAGATCTTGGACAAGGCGCACTCTTTTTCCTGAAAAAGGTTTTTTAACGAGGCGCCCCGCCAAGACCTACAAATCACCCGACTTAGGAAATTAACTCCTCATGTATATTTGCATTCTCTTTTAATAAAATTTGTTTAGATTCTCTACAAACGCTCAAGTCGTATTATTCTGAAAACATTCATCGCCCGATTGTAAAGCTACAAATCGACAGAAAGTGAAAACCGAATTCACTGCGCGATCACCATAAAAACGAGGGCTAAAAACCCAAATTCTACAAAATCGGCAAAGATGAAAATAGAATAATGCAAGAAGTTATAGAAAGTGATCCATAGAAAGGACCTGACGAGGTCCTAATAATCCCTGAAAGAGACCTGAACAAGGTCCAAGAAAGAGGATCATCAAGTAACTTGACGGGGCCCAACGTGATGAAATCGGCCCAGAAACACGTAAAGCTACAAAAGGTAATCCCCAAAAGAGACCTGAACAAGGTCCAAGAAAGAGGATTACCAAGCAAACTTGACAGGACCTGTAATACCCTACCATACAGAGTCTTATGCTTAAGTCATAATTCAGAGATGACAAGGTATTATGACCTCTAAAATAAAAATTTAGTACGTATAGTAGTATGAATGATTGATTATAACTAGGAGCCTTTGTAGAAAAAGGGGTAAACAAAAATCGCAACTCGAAAGGGCAACACTCCGATCGATAACGTAACAAACAAGGATAAACCAACGCGAGATTATATATATACAAAGGAGTGTCAAAAATAGGAATATCAAGACTCAAAATCCGGCTGCGAAGATAACCGGTCCGAGCATAGCATATATTACATATGATAAAATAAGGAAACCCCAAAGGAAACCTAAAGGGACACAAGTACAAAAAACATATTCTCCAAAATCTCCCATAAGAGGAGTCATCACAGTTTGTATTATTTAATGGAGATAAAAGTATCTAAGCAAAACATATAAACCAAAACAGAGTCCCGAGAACAAAGAATCTTCGCAAATCTAGAAGTCTCCAGCATGCCTCAGCGGGAAACCTCACGTCTTGCATCTGAAAACCACAAAATCCACGTGGGTGAGAACCAGAGGTCCCCAGCATGGTACAACTTCCACATATATAATACATAATAATAGAGGAAAGCCGAAGGCAATCCTAGAACTTTCTCCAGATAATTCAAAGCTTATAAACAAGTTAAACCATAAAAGGGCATCTGACTAAAGATCCTTCAGTATAACTAATACTTCCCTTTCTAATTCCTTCAAACCTCCCAACCACCAGCAGAAGTATAATGTAGCAAACACAGTTATATCAAACAAGAAATATACAAATAGGAACAATTAAGGCATTTAGACAATTAGCAAGTAATATGCAGTCAAATAGGCAATCTCAAACAATTCATATAGTATGCATATGATGAATGCCTATCCCTAGTGGGTGATGATATCATCTGTTGGTTATAGAGCCAACCCGACAAGTCCTGGTAGCAAACCATTGGACTGTCCCTCTGTCGCGCATCCCCAACTCGAGTTATACTCATCATAAACTTGATTATAATCATGATCTATATCCATCACCTTCACTGGTGAATATTTACTGGGGCGAGCTCATCCGGGGCTTTTACAGTCCTCGGCCACCCTTACGACATAGGGTCAAAAGAGCTTTGAGTCTCAACCTGGAGCACGTGGTGGCTAGTCACTGCTTCCTTCCAGGGAAACTCTCATCTCCGACAGTAGAAGTGCAACATTCACAATTCATTCAACAGCATATATACATTTATACATAGCCATAATCATGGCTCCGCCGTAACACGGCAATAATCTAGCTATCGGCTCATGATTAAATCCATAACCAGCCATTTCATTAACAATTACGGCCTTTCGGCCCATGGCCTAACAAGCACTTCCACCACCATCCTCCGCCTCTCACATAATCATCTTTGATCCTCATTGATCATTCATTTTTCCCTTGCTTCACTCGCAAGTTACCACATCCCCTAGCTCTTTTTCTAATAGCTAGGCATATCATAATGATTTAAGACATAAGTGGTGAGATCGGAGGCTTAGAAGTATGAGATTTGGCTTTTAAAACTCAAAAATCAACTTCGGGATGAAAACAGGGCCCCACGTACGCGCACTCCACGCGCACGCGTGGATGGCCACAAAACTCATCGACGCGTATGCGTCATGCACGCTAACGCGTGGATTGAAAAATACCCAAGCGACGCGCACGCGTCAGCCACGCGTACACGTGGGTGCTCTTGTGCCCCAGGCACAAAACTGGCACAGTTCAGGCACAACCCTCTGGAAAATAGCTGGGCATTGGGTGCAGCACATCGGCGCGCCCGCGCACACCACGCGCACGCGTGGATGGCGTTTTCTGAAAGAACGGCGCGTACGCGCCAAGTGCGCCTACGCGCGAGGGGTCATTCTGCTAAAAATTTTCTAAGTTAAAAACTGCAAAATTCACAGATTTAACCCCCAATCTTCCAACGGACATAACTTTCTCATTTTAAATCGTTTTTCACCCATTCTTCGGACGGCATGGATATCCCGGATCCAATTTATTTCTAAACAGAATTGGCACAAAATAGAGATTCGTAGTACAAGTTATGTCCCGTCAAAGTGTGCCCAAAAACTATATTTTTCATATAAAACCACAAAGTGCCATTTGCAAAACAAGCCATTTTCAACTCTTTTCAAAATATATCAAAACATGCCAATTTCATCCCTTTTCTTTGAAATCAATCAAAATATATCAAATTCAACATCAAGCCTTTTCAACTCACACGTTGACACTTTACCACAATTCACCAAAATCACTATCCCATCATTTTAACCCACTTCACCCAAGTGGCTCAAACCCAAACACATTGACATATCATACACTCTTCCTCATGCCAATTATCAACAATGCCAATTCCAATAAATCATCATTGTACACAATCAATGTCATACTCACCATCAACATGGTTCAACCCACAATTCAACCATAACCAATCATCAAGCATATATCACAACCTGCATATTTCTCAAACATCATACCATCAAGGCATTAATAATCATCATCACATATATGACCACATCATATATTTCAACCATCCAACAACATCAACAATTCAATGCCTATCTTAGGGCCTCTAGCCTAAGTATTTCCTACCACATTACATATTAGATACGAGAAACCGAGACCATATCTTAGCTGATTTCCCAAGCTCAACCGGAGCACTTCCAAACCACTTTTCCTCAAGCTCTCAAGGCCTCAACACCTCCAAGAACAGATTTTTCACCACCAAATCCCTTTTCAAACTTTTCAATATCACTAATCAAGCTCCAATATTTATACATACACAACCTAAGCCACAATCATCATACCCATACATAACATCTCAATACCCAAACATCATAAAACAACAAATTACACTAGGGTTGAGAATCTTACTAGACTCAAGGTCCAAGGAGACAAGATTAACCTTCTCCTTCAAGAGATTTAGGTCCTATAACATCAAAGAGCCCAAAATCTCAACATTTTTGCTCATGAAACTCGAAATCAAAGCTGGAAATTCGAAGAGAAAAACGTGTCTTATCTCAAGATTGATTGTATGGGTTTTGTAGAGCTCTTTACGGTGAACGCGTGGCCACAAACGGTGCGGCAATCAGAGCTCTAGATCAAAAGTTATGGTGGTTTGAAGATCAAGGGAGAGATAGAACTTGAGAGAGTGTTCTTCCCCCCTTCCTTCTAATTTTCAGCGTGAGTTTGAGTGTTGTGAGGAGACAGAGTGCTGAAAACTAGGGTTTTGGTTTAGTTATGTTGGGCCAAGGGCCCACTTTGGATCCGGTTGGCCCGGTTTGGCCCGTTCGGTCCAATCTTGGTCCGAATTCTATAAAATTGGTATCGAAATTCTCGTCTCAATCTCCTCTATCACATTTAGCCATAAAAATCACATTTTGAGCTTTCTAGAATAAATTCTCATTTATAGGTTAATTAGCCGTTAATTAACAGGGTTTTACATTCTACCCACCTAATTGGGAATTTTGCCCACAAAATTCAAATGCAATTACCTGAGAATAAGTGCGGATAATCCGTTCGCATCTCCGACTCAAGTTCCCAAGTGTGTTCCTCAACACCGCCTCGACTCCATGCCACTTTGACTAATGAAACCTCTTTTCCATGCAACCGTTTGATACTAGTATCATCAATTCTGACTGGAGCAATTGGAAGCGTCAAATCTTCCCTTAACTGAACCGACTCAGGTTCTAACACATGGCTAGCATCAGGAGTGTACTTCCGAAGCTGCGACACGTGAAACACGTCGTGCAGGTTCGAAAGATGAGGAGGTAGAGCCATCCGATACGCCACCGGTCCAACCCTCTCCAGGATTTGAAATGGACCAATGTATCGAGGATTCAACTTCTTTGCTTTAATCTCCCTACCTACTCCCGTAGTCGGAGTAACCTTAAGGAAAACATGGTCTCCTTCTTCAAATTCTAAGGGCTTTCGCCTCTGATCGGTGTAACTCTTTTGATGACTCTGCGCCGTAAGCATCCTATCTCGGATTTTCTTGACTTGTTCAGTAGTCTCAGCTATCATTTCCGGCCCCAACAAGCTTTTCTCTCCAGCTTCATACCAACATAGCGGAGATTGACATTTCCTCCCATACAAGGCCTCATACGGATCCATTCCAATGCTCGCATAATAACTATTATTGTATGCTAACTCCACTAATGGCATATACCGATCCCAACTCGCCGGTTGGTCAAAAACACAAGCTCTCAACATATCCTCTAGTGTTTGGATCATCCTCTCGGATTGACCATCTGTTTGAGGATGGTAAGCCGTGCTCAAGCTTAGTCGGGTTCCAAAAGCTTTCTGAATGCACCCCAAAATCTTGAAGTGAAACGAGGATCTCTATCAGAGATTATAGTAGCAGGTACACCATGAAGTCTCACAATCTCCTTTATGTATAACCGTGCTAGCTCCTCAAGGGTGTAAGTCATACGAATGGGTAAAAAGTGAGCTGACTTCGTCAGTTGGTCCACAATCACCCAAATAGCATTAAAATCAGCCCTAGTCCTTGGCAATCCCGACACAATGTCCATTGCAATACTTTCCCACTTCCATTGCGGAACCTCTAAAGGTTACAACATCCCAGAAGGTCTTTGATGTTCAATCTTTATCTTTTGACAAGTTAAGCACTTTGAAACATATTCCGCCACATCATTCTTCATACCCGGCCACCAAAACATCGCCTTTAAATCATGGTACATCTTAGTACTTCCCGGGTGAATGGAGAATCCACTTTTGTGTGCCTCCTTTAAGATATCCCGCCTCAAAGTGCCAACATCCGGCACAATGATCCTACCCTTGAATCTCCATAACCCATCTTTTTCTTCTGACACTCTCCACTGTTTTCCTTGCTCAATAGCCGGTAACACCTTCCATAACGCTTCATCATTTTGATGAGCCTTTAGGAGTTCGGACTTAAAGTCACTTGAGATTTCTAATCGGCTCAAACACAAAGTTCCGGATACTTCTCGAGCACCAATTTTCAGACTCTCGAATCCCTTGAGCAACTTCTTCTCTTGAAGCATCATCCAAGCTGCATATAATGACTTCCGACTTAACGCATCCGCCACTACGTTCGCCTTTCCCGGATGGTAATTCAACTCAAAGACGTAGTCTTTCAATAATTTCATCCACCTCCTTTGCCTCATATTAAGCTCTTTCTGATCAAAGAGGTACTTCAAGCTCTTATGATCTGAGAAAATTTGGAACTTAACCCCATAGAGGTAATGCCTTCACACCTTTAGTGAAAACACGACCGCAACAAGTTCCAAATCGTGCGTAGGATAATTCACTTCATGCGGTCTCAACTGTCGTGAGGCATACGCCACCACATTATGATGCTGCATCAGCACGCACCCTAGACCCTTTAACGAGGCATCACAGTACACCTCAAATGGCTCGTTCGGCTCAGGTAACACTAACATAGGTGCAGTGGTCAACTTTTCCTTCAATGTCTGAAAGCTCTCCTCGCATTCTGGAGTCCAAACAAACGGAGTGTCCTTGCGGGTTAACTTTGTCATTGGCAAAACTATCTGTGAAAAGCCCTTGATAAACCTTCGGTAATAGCCAGCTAAGCCCAGAAAACTTCTTATCTCCGTTACTGTGGTTGGTTGCTTCCAATCCATCACAGCATCCACCTTAGTTGGATCTACAGCTATCCCCTGTTTACTCACTACATGCCCCAAAAACTTCACCTCACTCTTCCAGAACTCACCCTTAGACAGTTTCGCATAGAGTTTCTTCTCCTTTAGAATCTGCAACACGGTTCTCAAGTGTTCTGCATGCTCTTCCTCGGTCTTAGAATAAATCAGTATGTCATCAATCAAGACAACAACGAATTTATCCAGAAACGGACGAAAAACTCTATTCATGTAATCCATGAATACTGCTGGAGCGTTTGTCAACCCAAAAGACATTACAGTGTACTCGTAATGACCATAACGAGTCCTGAAAGTGGTCTTAGGGATATCTTCACCCCTCACCCTTATCTGGTGATAACCGGATCGCAAATCGATCTTGGAGAAAACTCCAGCTCCTTGTAACTAATCCATGAGATCATCAATTCTCGGCAATGGGTACTTATTCTTTATTGTGACCTTGTTCAGCTGCCTGTAATCCACATAGAGCCGCATACTCCCATCCTTCTTTTTTACCAGTAGCATTGGCGCACCCCATGAAGAGACACTTGGTCGTATAAAATTCTTACCCAACAAATCCTCTAACTGAGACTTTAGCTCATCCATCTCTAATGGGGACATCCTATAAGGAGCACTTGAGATTGGTCCCGCCCCGGGCACCAACTCAATAGCAAACTCAACCTCTCGGTTAGGTGAAAACTCATCAATATCATCGGGAAACACTTCCGAAAACTCACACACAACCAGAATCTGTTCCAACCTTTGATCATCACCCAAAACGCCCGCGGTTAACAACAGGATACCCTGACATTCGATTCCAGAACAGTTCACCATCATCGAATTCAAGTAATAATTATTCACCACGACCGGCCCTCCTGTATCTTTCGGCATAAAGTACACCGACTTTGTAGAACAATCAAGCAGAAGATGGTTCTTAGATAACCAGTCCAATCCCAAGATAAGATCAATATCGATCATCGGTAAGCAGACTAAATTATGAACAAAATCGCGCTGCTTGAACCTAAAGGAAACTTTCGGGCATCCTAGCCTAGTTACCATGGCTTCATGGGTAGCATTGTACACTCTTAGATCATAACCTAAAGTTACAATCTTCAGTCCTAACTCATGGGCTTTCTCAAATGCAATGAATGAATGTGATGCTCCCGAATCAAATAAAGCATTTAAAGTTTGACCAGCCATTTCACAGTTACCTCGAATGAGTGTCTTGGATCCCTCGGCACCTGTTCATACCCTGGGTCGAGTTGACCGACCCGGGATGTTTAGCGACAAGGCGACCGACCTCTTCAGGTCGGACTATCCGACCTCTTCTCAAAAGAGCTCGGCCAAATCGACAGGAAAGCCCAATAAAGGGCCCAAATAGAGGAACACGACACAAATCCAGAGGCAATCCCAGCCTACAGAGATAAAGGCGGTCCCGTTGAAGATAAGCTGACCTCACCTAAAGATAAGATAAGATAAGATAACTAACTTATCTTATCTATAAAGGTCACTTCTCACCATTATAAATACACTAGAGCACCCAGGTATAACTCATACTCTGATTCTACTCAATGCCTGCTTAATACCCTTGCTAACTTAAGCATCGGAGTCCCTTGCAGGTACCCCCACCCTCCGGGGACAAAGGAATCAGCACTACCAACAAGTACAACAAGTCGGACACAAAAGCTCTGGTCGTCTCCCACCAGCCGGACACGTTAGCACCGACCAGTACAGAAGATCTCATCCGAGATCGACCTCCAGTTTCAGGTAACCCTCGGAACATTGGCGCCGTTGCCGGGGACCTAGAAGTTATCCCATCACCATGGCGGACGACCATGACAACGACTACGATTCAGGTCTGGAGGATCGGACACCGCACAAAAACGCGGATGTCACGCTACAAAACACTCCGGAAACCAACAAAGACAAAGACTCACCAAATTCAGGGGCAATAGAAGCGCTCCTGGATCGCCTAAAACAACTGGAAAAAGAAACCCAACAACAACGGAAAATTGGAAAAGATCTCCAAAGAGAAGTGCGGCGACATCGGGAGTTGGAAGAAAAACTACAGCAATTGGAAGCCGATCTCAAATCAAAAGCCCCGCGGGCTAATCTCGAGGAAAATTCACGCAAAGAGCAAGACCCGTTCACCAGGGAAATCATGAAAACCAAAATTCCAAAAGAGTTCAAACTCCCGGATATGACCCTGTATGATGGCACCACGGATCCCAACCACCATCTCAGCAACTTCAGAAGTAGAATGTACCTCACTGATGCCCCAGATGCTGTTCGCTGTAAGGCTTTTCCAACAACTCTCACAAAGACAGCGATCCGATGATTCGACAGCCTACCCCCGAAGTCTATCTCAAGCTTTGATGAGTTAGCTACAAAATTCCTGGCCAGATTCTCCATTCAGAAAGATAAAGCCAAGCACGCCCCCAGTTTACTAGGGATCAAACAAGGAGATTGGGAGAGCCTCCGCAACTACATGGAGAGATTCAACAAAACATGCATGGACATACAAAGTTTACCAACGGAGGCCGCCATTATGGGACTCATCAATGGCCTACGAGAGGGACCTTTCAGCCAATCTATCTCAAAAAAGTACCCGATCTCCTTAGACGAAGTACAGGAACGAGCAGAAAAATACATCAACATGGAAGAAAACGCTCGGTTAGGAGAAACCTCAAAATCAGGGGCCTCCTACCAAGACAGAGACAAGGAATCCAAAAGAAAAGAAGATCGATGATAAACCCCAATTTGACGGTTTATCTTGTTTTGAATTTAGAGTATTTTGTAGACCTTTTCTCATATTTACCCAATGAATTAGCATGGTTTTGTATATTCTCCTTTAATTGTGCTTAAGAGTGAAAACATACTTTTTAGGTCTTAAAATAAATAAATTTAATTCACCTTGATTCCATTAGATGCCTTGATATGTTTGTTAAGTGATTTAAGGTTTAGGAGGCAAAGATTGGATCAAGGAAATGAAGAAAGAAAGCATGAAAAGTTGGAGAACTCATGAAGAAATGAAAGAACCAAAAAGCTGTCAAGCCGACCTCTTCGCACTTAATTGATCATAACTTGAGCTACAAAGGTCCAATTGATGCGGTTCCAGTTGGGTTGGAAAGCTAACATTCGGGGCTTCGAAACGATATAAGATTTGTCATAGTTGCATCGTGCATAGAGGCGCGCACGCGCACGGTACGCGGACACACCGATGGTGGCACATGACCCACTTAATGCAACACGTGGCCAGCGATTTTAGAAGCCTTGTGGGCCTAATCCAACTCATTTCTGATGCTATTTTAGCCAGGGATTGAAGAGGAATCAACATACTTTTTGATCAATAGTCATAGTTTAGTTTTATAAGTAGTTAGAACTAGTTTTTAGAGCGAGAAGCTCTCACTTCTCTCTAGAATTAGGATTAGGAGTTAGGGTTAGATTAGGATCTTATAGTTCTAGGTTTAATTCAAGTCTCTTTCTACTTCTACCTCCAATTGGTGATTGCTACACTATGGTTCTTCTCTCTATCCCTATTCTCTTGTTGTAATTTCTCTTATTTTGTTTCTAGGTTTTGTAATTGAGATACTCTTGTTCCCTTTGTTTTCTTTCAATAATGCAATATTGAGGTAATTCATGATAATTGTGATTTCCTTAATTGTTGTTGTTAATTCTTTGCATTCAATTGTTGTTAGAATTCATTCTTGTTGTGATTTACTATATTTTTCTTTTATACCTTCCAAGTGTTTGATGAAATACTTGAAAGGAAGTTAGAATAGAATTTTATGTTCTTGGCTTGAGAAGGTAACTTAGGATTTCTTGAGTCACTAGTGTCCAATTGATTGATAGTTGATAGCCATTAACTCTAGCCTTCATTAATCCAAATAGTGGAAAGCTAGGATTTATGGACTAGGATTGATATAACTCACTTGACTTTCCTTTGTTAATTAATTTAAGGACGACTAAGTGGGATTAATCCTTGCAACTACCATACTTGTGGCTAGTGATAATGATGAAGACCCTTGACAACCAAACCTTGCCAAGACCATTTTGTTAATAAAGTTTTCTTACCATTTACTATTCATATTTCTCATCCAAAACCCCAAAATAAACAAGTCCATAACCAATAACAAGAACACTACCCTGCAAGTCCTTTGAGAGACGACCCGAGGTTTAAATACTTCGGTTTATAGATTTTAGGGGTTTGTACTTGTGACAAACAAAATTTTTGTATGAAAGGATTATTGTTGGTTTAGAGACTATACTTTCCAACGAGATTTCATTAGTGAAATTCTAAACCGTCAAAAATCCAATCATCAATCAACAAGGGGAGAAAATCAAAAAATACCATAATTTCACTCCTCTCAGGGCATCCCTGGTCGAGATATACACAGAAGTCTGCCATACAGAAAAAATCCCCCAGCACAGCCACTCAAAGGCAAAAGGGGAGGAGGAAACCGGAAGGAATATTGTGAATACCATCGAGTCTGAGGACACTCCACAAACGAATGCTTTGACTTAAAAAATATCATAGAAAAATTGGTGAGAGAAGGAAAATTAGATCGATTCCTGGCCACCCAAGATGATGATGATCAAAGAAAGAGACGAAGGGATGAAGATACCGAACGAACAGAACGATCATCTCGGACACCAGAAAGACATGTCCACATGATACACGGCGGATTCACAGCAGGTGGGATCTCCAAATCCTCTCGCAAAAGATATCTCAAAGAAGTATATCATGTCGAAGGAGAGGAGAAAGCACTCAACATTCCGGCAATTACATTCACTAAAGAGGACGCATCCGGCATCATCACAGGACACGATGATCCCATGGTTATCACCATCATATTGGCAAACGCCAACCTACACCGCACCTTAATAGACCAAGGAAGTTCTGCCGACATCTTATTCAAAACAGCCTTTGATAAACTCGGCTTGGAAGAAAAAGAACTTAAAGCATATCCAAACAGCTTGTTTGGGCTAGGAGATACCACGGTTCAACCACTCGGATACATACCACTACATACAACCTTCGGAAAAGGGGACCAATCCAGGACCCTCAAAATAGACTACATCGTAGTCGATGTAAGTTCAGCTTACAACGCTCTCATAGGACGGACAACACTCAACCAACTCGGTGCAATAGTCTTGACCCCACACCTATGTATGAAGTTCCCAACCCCAAAAGGGATAGCCACGATAAAAGCAGACCAGAAGACGGCACGTCGCTGTTATAACGAAAGCCTAAACCTCAGAGGCAAAGGAGAAGAGTTCCACACAATCGAGCTGGGCAGAGTTCATCGACAAGAAGAACTTCGTCCCCAACCAGAAGGTGAGATAGAAAAGATTCAGATCGGGGACACCTCGGAAAAAACAACCAATATCGGCACAATCCTAAAAGGAGATTTAAAAGAATTACAATTCTTGTGAGATAACGTCAATCTCTTCGCGTGGAAAGCCGCAGACATGCCAGGCATAGACCCTAAGCTAATGTGTCATAAGTTGGCAGTTTATCCAGGATCTCGACCGGTGCAGTAGAGACGAAGAAAACTTGGGCCAGAGCGATCCCAAGCTGTGGACGAGCAAGTACAGGCACTACTGGAAGCCGGATTCATAAGAGAAGTCAAATACCCGCTATGGCTAGCCAACATTGTCTTGGTGAAAAAATCAAATGGGAAGTGGCGAATGTGCACCGATTACACCGATCTCAACAAGGCTTGTCCAAAAGATCCATACCCACTCCCAAGTATTGATGCTCTAGTAGATGCTTCCTCCGGATACAAATATCTCTCGTTTATGGATGCATACTCGGGGTACAATCAAATCCCCATGTATCCACCAGATCAAGAAAAGACCTCATTCCTAACACCGAAAGCAAACTACTGCTACATCGTATACATTATTATCCAGCCTGACTCAGGTGTTTTATACTATAAGGAAGCACAACATGCGGCTCAATCCCGCAAAATGCACCTTCGCAGTAGAAGCAGGCAAATTCTTAGGCTTCACGCTCACACAAAGGGGAATTGAAGCAAATCCAGACAAATGTCAAGCCATACTCAACATGAAGAGCCTAACCTGTGTCAAAGAAGTACAACAACTCAACGGGAGGTTGGCCGCCCTATCCCGATTCTTAGCAGGAGCTGCGATAAGATCCCTCCCCTTCTATGCTACTTTAAGAAAGGGAAAATAGTTCGAATGGACGACAGAATGTGAGCAAGCCTTCCAAGACTTCAAGGAGTTCTTAGGACGGCCACCTATCCTATCTCGACCACGAGAAGGAGAACCGCTCATATTATATCTCGCAGTAGGGAGCCGGGCAATAGCCTCAGTACTAGTCAGAGAAGACGAACATGGGCAACAACCCGTCTACTTCATTAGCAAAGCGCTACAGGGATCCGAGCTGAACTATCAGAAAATAGAAAAATTTGCCTATACCCTCATTCTAACATCTCGACGACTCCGCCCGTACCTCCAGGCTCACACCATTAAGGTTCGAACTAACTAGCCCATAAAAGGAATATTGTAGAAAACAGATCTGGCAGGCAGAATTCTACAATGGGTAGTCGAGTTGTTAGAGTTTGACCTCCAATATGAAGCTCAGACGGCCATCAAATCACAGTATCTGGCCGACTTTATCGCAGAATTCACAGATGCCCTAGAAACCCCCATAGAATGGAATCTTTACATAGACGGTTCTTCAAATAAAATTGGAAGCGGTGCAGGTGTAATAATAGAAAGCGACCAAGGAACCCAAGTTGAGCTCTCCCTCAAATTTGGGTTCCCGACCTCAAACAACCAGGCAGAATATGAAGCATTATTAGCTGGTTTGAAGCTGGCTAAAGAAGTCGAAGCTCAAAAACTCAACATTTACAGTGATTCACAAGTGGTCACATCACAAATAACAGGGAGCTACCAAGCCAAAGATCCTACCATGAAAAAATATTTGGATAAAACCAAGGAATAGCTCAGACAAATCGGGGAGTATAAAATCTGCCACATACCCCGCGAACAAAATGCCCGAGCTGATGCACTCTCAAAACTAGCTAGCACCAAACCAGGGGGCAACAATAGGAGCCTCATCTAGGAAATGTTGCGAAACCCATCAATCTCGGAAGAAGAAAAAGTCCTGACTATAACAAGCCAGGACCAAGGATGGATGACCCCCAAAATCAACTACCTCAAAACAGGAACGCTCCCCACAGAAGAAAAGGAGGCAAAGAGGTTAAAAAGGGAGGCACA
>NC_029772.3:16237645-16238712 GCF_000817695.3 Arachis duranensis | reverse complement strand
TGGGGTTAAAACGAAGACTGCAAGATGCAAAGGGAGCCTGGGCAGAGGAGCTTCCACCGGTTCTATGGGCATATCGAACGACGCCACATTCGACCACAAAGGAATCCCCTTTCTGATTAGCATACGGAATGGAGGCAATAATTCCGGTAGAAATTGAAGAAGGATTGCATAGAGTAGTCCATTATAATGAAGGAGCAAACTCCCAACTTCAGAGGGAAGAACTCGACCTACTACCTGAAATTCAGGAAAGAGCTCGGATTAGAGAAGAAGCTCTAAAACGTCGAATGGCTTCCAGATATAATCAAAGGGTAGTACCAAGAAGTTTCACTGAGAACGATCTCATCTTAATCCAAAACGACATTGGAACAACTCGGCCCGAAGAAGGGAAGCTGGCAGCAAACTGGAAAGGACCCTACCGAGTCATAGAAGTACTTGGGAAGGGCTACTACCGACTGTCCAAACTTGATGGACGAGAGCTTCCCAGATCATGGCACGCCTGCAACCTAAGAAGGTACTACAGCTAGAAAAGGCAACGAATCTCACTAGTGGATGTGCTCTTTTTCCTGAAAAGGTTTTTTAATGAGGCACCATGTTGAGATCTAGGTCATGCCCGACTTAAAGGGATAAGAAAATTCCCACATGTATATATTTGCATTTTTTCTTTGAATAAAGTCTATTTAGATATTCTACAAAGAATCCAAGACGCATTAATCTGAAGTATTCACCGTCCGATTATAAAGTGACAGGTCGGCAGAAAGTGAAAAACAATTTCACTGCGCGACCACGATAAAGATAAATCATCCGATAAAGGTGAAAACGCGATTCACCCAAAGAACGATCTAAAGATGCCAACCACTTTCTACAAATCGGCAAAGATGAACACAGAATAATGTAAGAAGTTATCGAAAGTGATCTAAAAAAGAACCTGACGAGGTCTTACGGATCGCTAAAATAATAACTTAAGGACTGGTCGAACGAACCAAGTCAACCCAAGTTATAAGTAAACCCTGGAAAGAGGTTTGGCCAACCCTATTAAAGAGGATTACTTTAACTTAGAAGGGCCTGAC
>NC_029772.3:16204362-16236998 GCF_000817695.3 Arachis duranensis | reverse complement strand
TACAAAAAATAACTTAAAGGAGACCGACATAACCAAGTCGGACTCCTACTACAAATAAAGTTATAAAAGTAATCCTCGAAAGAGACCTGACAAAGGTCCAAGAAGGAGGATTACAGAAATAACTTAAAGGGGGACCAGCGCAAAAGAACCACTAGGAAACAAGTTGGACCCATAAGTCACAACCTCAAAGGATCCAAGCTACAAACAATAAAACAAAGCAATCCGAGGAGGTCGAGATGCAAGATTTCAAACATCAGTAGAAAACTGAAAAGATGCCAAGTCAAAAAACTACCTCTGTTACTCCAGAAAGTCATAAGGCCCTGGAAGGCCACCAAAACCTACCGTGAAGGGATAGCGAGCTACCTTTTGTTTTTCAAAATAAAAGTTGCTAAACAAGCAACTAGGAAATGTCAGCAATTAAATAAAAAGTTTTAAAGCCCAAAGCCGGGCCAACTACACATCCAGAAAGAGATCAGCAAACATCAGGATCCTTCTTGGCAGCATCAGGGCAAGGAGAAGGAGGACGAGTCTGAAGGGGCACAGCATCTGCAGTTCCATCATCCCGGTTCAGAATCTGGCAATCTGGATCAGATATAACGGGGGAAACAGAGGAGGTCGACACCTTAAGAGAAGGCACTGGGGGAGGATCAGTCTCATCATCATCCTGGTCATCAGGGACAATCTTACCATCCCTCACGACATTATCCAGGCTGATGAGAGTCAAGTCAGCATCAGGAGCAACAACCCGGAACTGCTCCATCAGGTTCTCGGAGGCAGCAGTTACGCTACCCACAAGGTGACCCTGAAGCTCACCATAATTAACCCGAGCAATTTCCAAATCCTCCCAAAGATGCATCAATTCCCTATAAGCCGAGACATAGCTATCCTTATGTTTTAATGCCATGTCCTCGGCCAGCTTCAAAGAAGCAGCTAAGGCAATAGAACTAGCCTTCTCACCTCCAGCTCCTTCTCCACCTTCGCCAACTTCACCTCCAACTCCTCCTTCAGACCCTTGATTCGATCAAATTCCGACTTGGCCTCTTCCATGAAGGATTTTGTCGCATGAATTGGAATCCCCTGAACTGTTTGGAATATAGCCGCACCCATATGAGCCATCTTCACACAACTTTTGGTGATAAAATCCAGATGCTGAAGAAGAGAAATGTCGTCCATAGAAAGTCCACCATAGGGGGCAATTTGCTGGTCAACAAACTCGATAGCATCAAAATCTGGGGCATCCAGGTTGAAGGGCTCGGACGTTTTTTGCTTCTTACTAGGAGGGGCACCAGGAGCTGCAGCAGAAGATTGTGGAGGATCGACTAGACGAACCCGAGGAATAGGAATTACTTTCCTCGGCCCGGGAGAACTAGGTACGGGAGGTTTAACTGGAACCTGGGAAGATCCCTCTCCGGCCGCCTTGGCCGAAATGTTTAAAGCAGCAGTTCACTTCTTCGCTTTCTTGAAGGCCTTCATAGAATCATTATTCTTCGACATTTCTGAAGAACACAAAATCAATCACAAAAGACAAAGTTACAACATAGAAGAAGAAAAAGCTCGGAAAGCAAGTATAAAAATAAAGCAGACAATACCCAAAGCAGCCCGAACCAAAGATGGATCACTAAAAATCTCTTCGTATCCAGATGGGGAGGTTTCCCCCACAAATCTTCAAGAACAACTACAAAGGCCCGCTCAACCTCACTAAGCATTTCCCATGTGTAACATGGCACTCTTACATTCTTTTGCCACTCTAAAGGAAAAGCAGGCTCATCACTTTCATCAAGAAAAAAGGGACGGGCCCCCTCAACAGCTCGAACTTTAAAGAAGTAGTTCTTGAAATCCTTAAAGGACTCATCATACATCGCAAACACCTTATGGCCCTGGGTGGACCGGAAAGAAACCCAAGAAGCTTTCTTTTTTGAAGAACCGCCAGGCTTGGCGGAAACAAACAGGTAAAGAAAAAGAGTCTGGGAAGGTGTTACATCTAGTTCACGACAGAGAAGTTGGAAAATTTTAATAAAACCCCAGGAATTCGGGTGAAGCTGGGATGGAGCAATGTTACACGACCACAACAGGTCGGTTTCAAAAGCAGTAAAAGGAAAAGAAATGTTCAACTGACTAAAAAAGTATTCGTAAGCATAAAAGAAGGGATGCTCTCCCTCAACAGAAGTCGGAAAGCAAACTCTCTCGTCAGAATTAGGGGCACCAACCTCGTAATCCTCCTCACGGGCATTGTTACCACAAATCCTATGGCGCTTCCTCAGTTTTGTGCAAAACTCAGTATCTACAACAGAAACACACAACAAAACAAGGGAGTCCAGCCAATCGGACATCCCTTCGGGAACTCTGGACGATATCTCTACAACGTTATTTCGGGAAGACATGAGGTCAACTAAATCCTACAAAAAGAAGAGAAGAATGGATTACTTAAAAACATCCCGGACGAGGAGCAAAACATCTCGACAAATAGAAAGGGAAAACACCAAAGACTCAAAATAAGAAAGTTTGGGGGCATCCCTTGGAGGCAGTAAACAGGCAAGGTTTTCAAGTTGTTTCTACAGCCTACGTCCCGGCACTCATCAAAAAGAAAATAAAATCCCGAAAGAAACAAAAGAAGCAAAAAACGCAAAAACACCACCCTTCTACAGTTTATCAGAAAAAGCATCGCTCCTACAGTTTATCAGTGAAAAATACTACTGCCACAGTTTATTAGAATACCAAAAGGACCAAGAAGAAAAACAGCAAAGGCGCAAACTTTTTTGAAGTCAAGTAAAAAATCATCAGCAAAAGCACAAGCAGAAACGGCGACAACATGCAAAAGAAAAAGATTCAAGCAAACAAAGAAGAGATCCGCACCAAAAAGGGAAAAATCCAGAGCATGCAACAAGTCAAACATGATAAAAACAGAAAGATCCAAACTTTCTCCAAAAAGAAGATCAAAAGGAAAACTCCATCGCAAAGTCAAAAATAAATAAAGGAAACACGAAATGGGACTAACCTGGAGACGAAAGAAAGCTTCGAGGAAAGGAATGGAAGCGCAGAAACAAAGGCTGCCCAGAAAATTGCCAAGTGACGCCAAAACGCAAGAAAGCAGAAGTGCAAACAAAAGACAGAGAACAGATGAGAGAAACAGAAAACAAGAGAGTAAAGGGAGAAGTTACGAAGAAGAAGTGAAGAAGAAAAACCGTTTTTGATCGAGAAAATTCAAAATAAAGCCAAGAGAGAATAGGGGCAATTAATGCCAATTAAATGCGGATGTTAAAACCGCTTGCATTCCCAAAAAAGCGCTAATACAAAAGCGCGCGCTTTTAGAGGAAAACGTTCTACATTCAAAAGTCTACAAAAGAAGAAATCGACAAAATGCTTGAACTCGGTTTCACTAAAAGAAGGACCGACGTCAAAAGACTCGACCTCAAACAAGAAAACCGAGCTCAAGCAGGGGCACTGTTCATACCCTGGGTCAAGCTGACCGACCCGGGATGTTTAGCGACAAGGCGACCGACCTCTTCAGGTCAGACTATCCGACCTCTTCTCAAAAGAGCTCGCCAAATCGACCCAAATCCAGAGGCAATCCCAGCCTACAGAGATAAAGGCGGTTCCGTTGAAGATAAGCTAACCTCACCTAAAGATAAGATAAGATAAGATAACTAACTTATCTTATCTAGAAAGGTCACTTCTCACCATTATAAATACACTGGAGCACCCAGGTATAACTCATACTCTGATTCTACTCAATACCTACTTAATACCCTTGCTAACTTAAGCATCAGAGTCTCTTGCAAGTACCCCCCACCCTCTGGGGACAAAGGAATCAGCACTACCAACAAGTCCAACAAGTCGGACACAACAGCTCCGGCCGTCTCCCACCAGCCGGACACGTTAGCACCAACTAGTACAGAAGATCTCATCTGAGATCGACCTCCAGTTTCAGGTAACCCTCGGAACAGCACCTATAGCTGAGGTGGTGAATACCCGACCAGTCTGTTGTGCTTTCCCAGCACCTTATTTCTGCTTCTCCGGAAAACTTGTGGCTTTATGCCCCGCCTTTCCACAATTGTAGCACAAACCCCATCCGGCATTGCATGGTGCTCCCGGATGGTGACTCCCACATCTAGTACAAGCTTGATCATTCTGAGGCTGCTTCCCAAACTTCTTCCCTTGGGAGTTGTTGTTGTTGTTGGGCCTCTTGAAAGAGCTTCCCCTCTTGAAAGACGGACCTCTAGGTGCAAAGCTCTTCCCTCGGTTTTGTGGGAATGATCCTTTGTGACTCCCTTTCTCAGCGGTTGCCCTAGCAGAAGACGTCGGAAAGTACTTCTTATAGAACTCTTCTTGGAAGACATCCCAGGTGATATAGTCATCACCCTACTGCAGAAGACGTCGGATACCTTGCCACCAATGCGACGCTTCATCGGTGAGCATATAGGTAGCAAACTCGACATGCTGTCCTTCAGGCACCACTTGTGCTTGCAGTGCTCGCTCTATAGCCTGAAACCATGTATCAGCCTCTGTCGGGCTAGTAGTTCCCTTGAACTTAGGCGGATTAACCTTCAAAAAGTTTGCCAGTGTCATCGGGCCCTGAACTCCACCTCCATCATTACCATGGTTGTTCATCTGTTGACCAAGAGCCTCAACAGTGGCTTGCATAGCGGCAGCCATGTTCTCCGGTGCACAAGCATTCGTATGACCTCTCACACAACCTCTACCGCGTCCACGAGGCGCCATCTGGTTCCTATACATACCAAACAATCGATATTAAGTTGATCAGTCTCAATATCGGAAGTCTAGTGCTTCAAAGTCCCAAATGCATGCTCATGAACGTTTATGCCAATTAAATCAAGCAGATATACTAATAGCACATAACACACATACAGAAAATGCACAGAAGCATAGTCAGTCCGTCCCTCAGGCTCTACAGGAACGAACTGCTCTGATACCATAATGTAATACCCTACCATACAGAGTCTTATGCTTAAGTCATAATTCAGATATGGCAAGGTATTACGACCTCTAAAATAAAAATTTAGTACATATAGTAGTATGAATGATTGATTATAACTAGGAGCCTTTGTAGAAAAAGGGGTAAAAAAAATCGCAACTCGAAAGCGCAACACTCCAATCGATAACGTAACGAACAAGGATAAACCAACGCGAGATTATATATATACAAAGGAGTGTCAAAAATAGGAATATCAAGACTCAAAATCCGGCTGCAAAGATAACCGGTCCGAGCATAGCATATATTACATATGATAAAATAAGGAAACACCAAAGGAAACCCAAAGGGACACAAGTACAAAAAACCTATTCTCCAAAATCTCCTATAAGAGGAGTCATTATAGTTTGTATTATTTAATGGAGATAAAAGTATCTAAGCAAAACATATAAACCAAAACAGAGTCCCGAGAACAAAGAATCTTCGCAAATCTAGAAGTCTCCAGCATGCCTCAGCGAGAAACCTCACGTCCTGCATCTGAAAACCACAAAATCCGCATGGGTGAGAACCAGAGGTCCCCAGCATGGTAACAACTTCCACATATATAATACATAATAATAGAGGAAAGCCGAAGGCAAACCTAGAACTTCCTCCAGATAATTCAAAGCTTATAAACAAGCTAAACCATAAAAGGGCATCTGACCAAAGATCCTTCAGTATAACTAATACTTCCCTTTCCAATTCCTTCAGACCTCCCAACCACCAGCAGGAGTATAATGTAGCAAACACAGTTATATCAAACAAGAAATATACAAATAGGTACAATTAAGGCATTTAGACAATTAGCAAGTAATATGCAGTCAAATAGGCAATCTCAAAAAATTCATATAGTATGCATATGATGAATGCCTGTCCCTAGTGGCTGATGATATCATCTGTCGGTTATAGAGCCAACCCGACAAGTCCTGGTAGCTAACCATTGGACTGTCCCTCTGTCGCGCATCCCCAACTCAAGTTATACTCGTCATAAACTTGATCATAATCATGCGTGGATGGCATTTTCTGAAAGAACGGCGCGTACGCGCCAAGTGCGCCTACGCGCGAGGGGTCATTCTGCTAAAAATTTTCTAAGTTAAAAACTGCAGAATTCACAAATTTAACCCCCAATCTTCCAACGGACATAACTTTCTCATTTTAAATCGTTTTTCACCCATTCTTCGAACGGCATAGACATCCCGGATCCAATTTCATTTCTAAATAGATTTGGCACAAAACAGAGATCCGTAGTCCAAGTTATGTCCCGTCAAAGTATGCCCAAAAACCATATTTTTCATACAAAACCACAAAGTGCCATTTACAAAACAAGCCATTTTCAACTCTTTTCAAAATCTATCAAAACATGCCAATTTCATCCCTTTTCTTTGAAATCAATCAAAATATATCAAATTCAACATCAAGCCTCCTCAACTCACACATTGACACTTTACCACAATTCACCAAAATCACTATCCCATCATTTTAACCCACTTCACCCAAGTGGCTCAAACCCAAACACATTGACATATCATACACTCTTCCTCATGCCAATTATCAACAACGCCAATTCCAATAAATCATCATTGTACACAATCAATGTCATACTCACCATCAACATGGTTCAACCCACAATTCAACCATAACCAATCATCAAGCATATATCACAACCTGCATATTTCTCATACATCATACCATCAAGGCATTAATAATCATCATCACATATATGACCACATCATATATTTCAACCATCCAACAACATCAACAATTCAATGCCTATCTTAGGGCCTCTAGCCTAAGTATTTTCTACCACATTACATATTAGATATGAGAATCCGAGACCATACCTTAGCCGATTTTCCAAGCTCAACCGGAGCACTTCTAAACCACTTTTCCTCAAGCTCTCAAGGCCTCAACACCTCCAAGAACAGATTTTTCACCACTAAATCCCTTTTCAAGCTTTTCAATATCACTAATCAAGCTCCAATATTCACACATACACAACCTAAGCCACAATCATCATACTCATACACAACATCTCAATACCCAAACATCATAAAATAACAAATTACACTAGGATTGAGAATCTTACCACACCCAAGGTCCAAGAAGACAAGATTAACCTTCTCCTTCAAGAGAGTTGGGTCCTATAACATCAAAGAGCCCAAAATCTCAACTTTTTTACTCATGAAACTCGAAATTAAAGCTGGAAATTCGAAGAGCAAAACATGGCTTACCTCAAGATTGATTGTATGGGTTTTGTAGAGCTCTCCGTGGTGAACGCGTGGCCGTAAACGGTGCGGCAATCGGAGCTCTAGATCAAAAGTTATGGTGGTTTGAAAATCAAGGGAGAGATAGAACTTGAAAGAGTGTTCTTCCCCCCTCCCTTCTAATTTCAACGTGAATTTGAGTGTTGTGAGGAGAGAGAATGCTAAAAACTAGGGTTTTGGTTTAGTTATGTTGGGCCAAGGGCCCACTTTGGGTCCGGTTGGCCAGGTTTGACCCGTTCGGTCCAATCTTGGTCCGAATTCTATAAAATTGGTACCAAAATTCTCGTCTCAATCTCCTCTATCACATTTAGCCATAAAAATCACATTTTGGGCTTTCTAGAATAAATTCTTATTTATGGGTTAATTAGCTGTTAATTAACTAGGTTTGACAGGACCCGACATGATGAAGTCAGACCTAAGACACAGAAATTACACAAATAGTCCCCAAAAGAGATCTAACCGAGGTCCAAAAAGGAGGATTACAAACAAAACCAAGCCAAATAATCAAGATGATCATGTCAGACAAAATCCCAGCCTACGAAGGTACCAAGATGAGTGCAAGCAGACATGATATAAAAACTACTAAGTTATGATAATAGCAAGCTCCAGAGGCCATCAAGATCAGCCCCGAAAGCTCGAAAACTACTTTGTTTTTCAAAATAAAGTTGCTAAACAAGCAACCAAAAGAAGTATCAACAGTCACCAAAACACCAGTTACAAGATAAAGAGTTCAAAAGCCCACAAGTCGGGCTATCTACATTAAAAAGGGAGAAAACTCAGTCAAACTCAGAAGACTTCTCAGCAGCATCAACTCGGGGTGAAGGAGGACGAGTCTGAAGAGGTACCGCATCTACCGTCCCATCATCTCGGTTCAAGACTTGGCAATCCGATTCCCCTTCTGGATGATTGATCCCAGCAGTAGAAGTCGGAGAAGTCGGCACAGCAGAAGTCTTGGTAGCAGGCATTGAAGGACGATCATCATCATCATCATCGGGATCGTCAGGGAGAATCTTACCATCCTTAACAACATTGTCCAGGCTAATAAGGGAAAGGTCGAGATCTGGCGCAAGAACTCAAAATTGCTCTTTCATATTCTCATAAGCCGCAGTAACACTACCTATAAGATGACCTTAAAGTTCGGTGTAATCAGCCTGAACAGACTCCAACCTACTCCTAAGCTCCATCATCTCTCTATAAGTAGTAACATAGCTATCCTTATGTTTTAGCGTCGTATCCTCGGCCAGTTGCACAGCAGCCGCCAGACCAACAGCCCGGGCCTTTTCCCTCTTCAGCTCCTTCTCCAGCTCGGCCACTTTCACCTCAAGCTCCTCCTTCAAACCCTTAATTCAGTCAAACTCTGATTTTGCCTCCTCCATAAAAGCCTTAGTAGCATGGATAGGAAGATCTTGAGCAGTTCGGTATAAAGCCGCTCCCATGTGTGCCAGTGTAATACCACTCCGAGTAACAAAATCCAAATGACGAAGAATGGATACATCGTCGGTAGGCATGACACCATAGGAAGCAAACTGTTGATCTACAAACCCAACAGCATCAAATTCAGGAGCACCAAGATTAAACGGCTCGACAGTCCGAGGTCTTTTTGGAGAACGAGCGACAGAAGGAGAGGAAGTACCAGCAGAAGGATCAATCAAACAAACTCGAGGAGTGGGGATAACCTTTCTCGGCCCAAGAGAACTTGTAATCAAAGGCTTAGACGAAACCTGAGAAGTTCCCTCCCCGGCCGCCTTAGCCGAAGCATTCTGAGCCGCAGTAGCCTTCCTTGCCCTCTTAAAGGCCTTCATGGACTCATTGTTCTTAATCATCTATGCAAACAAACATCACAAACAGGAAGCCAAGCTATGAGTTAGAAAAAGATCTCACAAGAGACAAACACAACAAGCAAACCAATAGAAAAATTGACCACTACCCAGCTCAGCTCGGAGGAGAGAGGGGTTAGCTAAAAATTTCTTTGTGTCAAGATGAGGAGGCTCCCCCCAGTTTTCTTCCAGCACAGTCACAAAAGCTTGTTCAGCCTCATCTAACATCTCTCACGAGTATCTCGATACCACTACATTCTTTTGCCACTCTAAAGGAAAGGTGGGCTCATCATTCTCATCCAAAAAAAGGGCCGAGCTCCTTCAATAGCTCGAACCCTAAAAAAGTAATTTTTGAAATCACGAAAAGACTCATCAAACATGGAGAAAACCTTTTTCCCCTGTGAAGCTCAGAAAGAAACCCAAGCGGCTTTCTTCTTCACTACACCAGGCTTTGTCAAAACAAAGAGATAAACGAAAAGAGATTGCGAAGCAGGGATGCCAAATTCACGACACAGCAGCTGAAATATTTTTATAAAACCCCAGGAATTCAGGTGAAGTTGGATGGAGCTACATTACAGGACCATAACAGGTTGGTTTCAAAAGGGGTAAAAGGAAGAGTAATATTCATTTGACTAAAAAAGAAGTCATATGCATAAAAAAAGGGGCGCTCTCCAGCAATCCGGGTAGAAAAGCAAACCCTTTCATCAGAAGTCGGAGTTACGAGCTCATAATTCTTCTCATCACTACTGTTGCTACAACCAACGAGACGCATAAGAGGACCATAGAATCCACCCAATCGGCCATGCCCTCAGAGACCTGGGAAGACGTCTCAACAATATTTTTGCGAGAAGACATGGTTAACTAGTCCTACAAGAAGAAAAGAAGATTGGATTACTCAAAAAACACCTCAGAACACTAATTAAACAACTCGGGCATAAACGGAGGCAACTCACAAAACTAAAGCATATAGGTGTCAAATAAATTAGGTAAAGCAACAAAAGGAAACCCCAGGACCCAATCCAAAAGGTTCTAGGGTCATCCTTTGGAGGCAGAAAAAAGATTCAGGGAAGCCTACAAGCCTACATCTTTACACATCCCAACAAAAAGCAAATAAAGTCATCAAAATAAGTGTTGATAGAAATTACAAACTCAGTCTACCCAACAGTAAGAACATGCCAAACAAACAAAAAAAGGCGCAATCTTTTCTTCAAAAATCAAACGAATCAGGCAACAACATGCAAAAGCCTTAGGAAGCTTCAACTGCCAAGGGAACATCAAAGAAGAAAAAGCCAGACATCGCAGCAACAAAAAATACAGAAAAGTGAAAAGGTTCAAACTTTCCCAAATTACACTCAAACAAAAACCCTATTGTACCAGGAAGTAGAACAATGCAAGCAAAAAAGAGAAGATGAATCAACCTGAAAAAGGAGAAATGCGCGGAGAGCGAAGACGAAGAGATCAGGAGTTTCCGTCGAAAGCAAAAAGATCACCCACGATCACCAAACAATGTCACAAAGAAAAACGCGAAAGGGCAGACGACAGACGAAAACAACAAAAGTGAGAAAGAAAAGGGAAAGTTACAGAAAGGAGAAAAAACCGTCTCCGTGTGTAAAGTTCAAAATAAAAGAAGCAAAAGAAACGGGGCATTGAAAACCAATTAATGGGGGCATTAAAAATCCTCGCGCATTCCCAAGACCAGGGCACTAACGCAAAAGCACGCGCTTTCAGAGGAAACGGAACAGAAACGTTCCGCATTCAAAAAAGGAGAACTCTACAAAAAAGAAATCGACAAAATGCTCGATTTCGGTTTCACCAAAGAAGGATCGAAGTCCTAAAACTAAAGACTCAACCTCAAAAAGGAAGACCGAGCTCGAGCAGGGGCACTGTTCATACCCTGGGTCGAGTTGTCTGACCTGGGATGTTCTCAAAGAGCTCGGCCAAATCACAGGAAAGCCCAATAAAAGGCCCAAATAGAGGAACACGACCCTAATCCAAAGGCAGCCCAAGGCTAAAGAGATAAGGGCGGTTCCCATGAAAGATAAAGATAAAGATAATATAAGATAACTAACTTATCTTATCTGCAAAGGTCACTCTACACCATTATAAATACACTGGAGCACCCAGGTATAACTCACACTTTGATTCTACTCAATACCTGCTTAATACCCTTGTTAACTTAAGCATCGGAGTCCCTTGCAGGTACCCCCCACCCTCCGGAGACGAAGGATCAGCACCATCACCAAGTCCAGCAAGTCGGACACAACAGCTCCAACCCACATAGAAGATCTCGTCCGAGATCGACCTATAGTTTCAGGTAACCCCCGGAACAGTCCCTGACCTTGAATTCCTCTATGTGATTTGTGTAACTTCTTGAAGTAATCTGAGCTTGTTTTGGTGTGACACATCATTCCTTATAGTCGATTTCTAGAATCCTTGTTTTAGATTGAAAAAGTTTTGAATTGACTTTTTCCTTGCCAAATTCTGTTTCACAATCATCCTTTAAATTTTTTTTATGAGATCACTTTTAATTTAGCATAAACTTTCCTACATGAATTAAAAAAAATTCTTTATATGGTTTAGATCTGTTTATCTGCAATGCTCCACCTATTCTTTTATAGACATGTGAAAACAATTTCTACCTTGGATTTCCTTCTTTGACCACAATTTGATTTACTTCCAACTTTATCACAATTTTTATACGTATTCTTACGTGATTTGGTACCTAAGTATTTTTTTAAGATTCTTGAGAGAATATTTTTTCTCATAACCCAATTAAATTTTATTTTATTTTTCAAACTTTACATATTTTATTTTAATTTCGCTTGTTTCGATACAATGCCATATATATACTTTTCGTAATTCTTTTGAGAAAATGAATTTATTTCTTCTTGAGATTGTTTACTCCTTGTAAACGCTACCATTGACTTCTAGTATTCTTTTTAACTCAGCTCAAAATCGGTCTAAATGAATGCACCATTCTTCTTCTTGATTGTTCTTACTAAGTTCTTAGATTCAAATTCCTTCTTAAGATTACAACTTGATTTCCTATCAACCTCGCTGTTGTTTTTATGCAAATTCTTATTTGATTATGTACCTAAAGTATCTTTTAAAGTTTTCGAGAAAATATTTTATCCTTAGTCTAACTAATTTTCATTTCACAAATTTTACATAATCTAGTTCAATTTGAAATTGTTTTAACATGACGCAATATTTACATTTTTACCGATTCTCTTTGAAATTTTGCAGTCAACATTCTTGACTTTGGTCACTCTTCTCCTGTGAACCTTGTGCCTTAATACAGTTTGAATTCAATTCCAACAATACATGATTTATTTCTTGTCTCCATTGAAGACTTTAAACTTTAATACGTCCACCTCTTATTCATAAAATACTTTTTGAATCTTTCGGAATGTCTGTCTTTGTCATTATACTTCTCTTCATGAATCCTGTACTCTTTGACATGATATTGAAATTGTTTTGGTACGACACCGATCCTTGAACCTTTAAAATTGTGAAGTGCCCCTTTTAATTTTGTAGTATTGTTTTATGCGTTCTAATCGTACCGTTCAATTTGGCGTGTCACTTATCCTTCTCTTTTTCTTGAGATATGATATAAATTTCTTTGCTTCACTATCTGAACCTTACGTATATCTTGATCTACTTACACTTTCGACTATGTTAAGACTTTTGCAACACGGTTGTTAATTCTATATTCCTCTACGAGCTATGAAACCCTTGTGATCATTTGAAGTTGTACCGCTACAATGTGTCACTATGGTTTTTAATCATTCCTCTTCTATAAAATCTCATACTTTTTTTTACTTGGCATGAATCTGTTTCAAACTAATGTGCTATTTTTCTTCTTGTTGATCATATCAAATTTTTTTGATTCAAGAGTTATCCTTGTAGCTGTCAGTTGATTCTCTTTTCAGCACTCTTCATTGCTTGTACATCCTTGTTTACTTGTGGTCTCAACAATTCTTTCAAACTCTTGTTAATGTTGTCCTTCTTTTCTAAGGTTTTGTGTCCTTCTGAGTAAACTCGAGATTTGTTTTGGTGTTACGTTCAATCTCTAAGCATAGTGAGCAAATACGATAGTTCTTTAGGACATGAGTAGTGAATGCGGAAAGTGAAGCTTGTAAGTATATGACATCAAAGGGATTTGTGGAGCTTTGATTCACACGAAAATAGTTAAGTTGATATTAGACTTCTGACCAGTATTGAGTTTGCTAAGTGAATGATAAGATTGAGAACTTTTAGATGTTTCACTCAATAAAGTACATTTGGAAGTTGTGATAGCGAGCTATGTTAAAACCCTTGATACTGACACCATGTAGCTTCTTTGTTTTGAACCTATCTTGTAACTTCTGCTTTACAACACACTCTTCTCTTATATCTAAGTTTTATAGCTTATCCGGTATTTGAAAATTTAAATATATGCCAAAACTTCTAGTATTTCTAAAGTATTCAAAAGAAAAGTATTAAAAATATATAATATCCTATGTATTACTTTAATTTTCGAGGACGAAAATTTTTATAAGGTAGGTAGGATGTAAGACCCATAATTTTTAAAATTCTTATTATGAGTCCATTTTAATTTATTTATTCATTAAAAATTTTATTTTCATAAACTATTTTATTAAAAGTAATTAAATTAAGTTCTAATAATTAAAATAAAAATTTTACTTAATTTTTAATTATTAGATAATTTTCTATATTTAAGCTATAATGTTTAGAAGTTATAAAAGAACCAAAATTTTATATGACTTAGTTTAAATAATTGAGATTTTAGAATTTGATACTTTAAATTTTATAAACAAAGAAACTTAATTATAATATCTCTAATTTAAATTAGAATACTTGATTAAAAGTCAATTAGCAAATTGAGAATTAAGTAATATTTTTAATGTTACTTTAAGGGAATGAATTATATTTTAAATTTATACCTTATACCCTAACTTTATTAAAATTACCCTAATCTATTAATCATAAATCCCCAAATTAGGACCCACTAACCCTAACCCCTCACCGCCACTCATATTCGCTCACCTCACTCACCTTCGAAACCCAATTCCCCCTTTCCTCACTCTTTCTCAATCAGAAGCACGCTAAACACACACACATGGCTACCGAAAAGAAAAGAAAGAAAGGAAAGAATAGATGGAAAGCTGCGCTACAAGCCGAGGAAGAGAGAAGAAAGGGTGCGCACGCGAGGGAAGGGTGACGTTGATGTCGCCGCCGTCTCTGGGCTGCCGCTGTCGAAGCCAAGTGCCACGCCCAGCCACCGTCGAGCCGTCCTGCCGATGCCGCTAATGCCGACGATGAGAGAGAGATCGGGCAGAGTGAGAGAGAGAGAGAGAGAGCTCCTCAAGGAGCTGTGCGAGAGAGAAGATGCGAAGAGAAAGAACAATTTGTGCCACCAATCACGCTGTTTCCGTCGTGGGAATCACCGCCGTTCGTGCCTCTCGTCACCGTCAGCTTCGCGCCGAGCTTCTGTCACCGCTGGGTCACCCACTGTCATCACTGTTCTAAAGTTGTCAGGCCACCACGAGGATCAGACGCAAGGAGAGGGAAACAGAAACGCAGATGTTCTAGGGATATTGTTATCACTGCGATGTTATTGCAGCTGCCGCTGAGGTTTTCTACCATCACCGGAGCCACTATGGGGATAGTTTAGAGTTGATGCTGCTCCGTTCTGCTGTTACCATAAGTATATTTTATTTCAAACCATTGTCGTTAATTTTTTGTTATATGTTATTAAGGTTTTTGCGATATTTATGTTTTAGGATTGAGTTATCGGGATTGCCTATTGCGATTAAAGCCGTTTCTGCTATTGCGGATGTGAGCAGACCTGTGGTTGAAGCTGCAGTTGATTTCGGGTGGAGGAAAATGGTTCTTGTGACGCATTTAGTTTATTTTATCTTATAGAGTTATTATAAATAGATATTAATGTGAAAAATATATGTCTGTGATTATGATTGTCTTATAAACGTGGTTGTTTGTAGGACTGAATGACTGATTGCTTGATTGCTTGAGTGGTGTGTGATTGTTGAAAAGAAATTAGTTTGAAAAGTTATTTAGTTGATTATTATGAAAAGTGATTTTTCTTGGTTTTGAAGTTAATTTGATAGTGTAAATGAATCGGCTTTGGAAATGATTTGAGATATGAAAATGAATTAATTTTGGAAGCGGTTTAATTTTAACTTAGTTTGATTTTATAAATGATTTAATATTTAAGCTGGTTTAATTTTGAAAAAGATTTATTATTAGAAATGGTTGGATTTGAAAATAATTTGATATTAGAACTGGTTGAATTTTGGAAAATGATTGAGATTTGAAAATTGTTGAGAAAGGGTTTGAGGAATGTTTGGATGGACCCGAAAAGGGTGGCAGAGTCCAAGTTTTAAAGGATATGCTATTGAAATTTTATAAAATTGGAAGTTTCGTTTGAAGTAATTATTTAAAAAATTTCGGTTTTAAACATTATATGTTTTAATATTGATTTATTTAGAAAAGAAAGAATTATGTTTTGAATTTGGATTGTTGATGAACGGAATGGAAAGAAGGATGATGAGGATTGACTTTGAAATATGATTTTTGAATGAATTTAGAAATGAGATATGGATTGACGAATGATGACGATATTGAGAATGACTTAGATATTGATGAATATTGAATGAATTATTCATATGGCTTATGAATTTGAATTATCTAAGACACGAGTTTTCCTGGGTAGACGCAGTGGCTTGCCACCACTTGTTCCAGGTTGAGACTCAATACTCTGTTGATCCTACGACGTAAGGGTGACCGGGTACTTATAAATTCCCAGGAATGGTACCCCCATTGAGCGATTTGATATATATATGAGAAAAAGCTATGCATAGACTCATGGGGATGCGCGTCGGGAGACAATCCAAGTGTTTAGCAAACCAGACTTGTCGGGTGGCTGTATAACCGACAGATGATGAACTCATTAGCCATAGGACAGGCATGCATCATATGCATTGGTATGCTTTTCTAGGGTTTGAATTTATTTTGGTTTGCCTAATTGTTAAACTGTTATTAACTGCTACCTGAACTGTTTGCTGTAACTGCTACCTAAACTTGTGCTTTCCTTGTCTGTTTTGCTTGTGTTTGTCCTGGTGTGCTACTTTTGAGAATGAGCTTGGGTGCTGAATTGATGATTGTGTTGATTGATTGCGTGGTTGGTTTCTGATTAAGATTTTCTTATAAGAAAAGAAAGATTTTGGATTTCTGGGTATTTAAATATTGATTTTCGAAAAGGGTTTTTGGATAACTAGTTGTTGGTTTTTAAAAGATTCAAAGGATGAACAATAATCACTAAGCTTGAAAGTAGATTTCTCTTTAAATATCTTATTATGACAATTTTGAAACTCTGTGGTGAGACCGTGTGGTTAGGTTCTCACGAAGGGTTGTATTGCATTTCGCTTAATCGATAATGCTGTTTAGTTTTTATTTATTTACCCCTCGCCATCAATATTATATTATGTAAGAGGGATAGGAGTTGTATGATTTGTATGTATATAATATGTATAAATTACTTGAGTAAGAATTTTTGTACAAGTATATGCTTGTTTTGTATTATTAAAAAAAGTATTTTTTTTCCGGTTTACAAAAAGAACAGTGATACGATTTCGAGTAAAAGGCTCCTATTCTATTATTAAGTATATGAAGTCGTCGTAATACTTCTTGCTGCCAGAGTAGCATAGCCGGAAGTGTGACATTATGATAGTGAGGGTGTTACAACAAGTGTGACTACCATTATACCTCATTATAAACCAACAGTACTTTCTGCTGATCATGCTAACCTTGATAAGTGATGAGTGGATAATTTATACGCTTTTCGGCATTGTTTTTAGGTAGTTTTTAGTATATAATTATTAGTTTTTAGTATATAATTATTAGTTTTTATGCAAAAATCACATTTCTAGACTTTACTATGAGTTTGTGTGTTTTTCTGTGATTTCAAGAATTTTCTGGCTGAAATTGAGGGACCTGATCAAAAATCTGATTCAGAGGCTGAAAAAGGACTGCAGATGCTGTTGGATTCTGACCTCTCTGCACTCGAAATAGATTTTCTGGAGCTACAGAAGCCCAATTGGCGCGCTCTCAATTGCGTTGGAAAGTAGACATCTTGGGTTTTCCATCAATATATAATAGTTCATACTTTTTCTGAGTTTTGATAATGCAAACTGGAATTTAAACGCCAACTTTCTACCCTTTTCTGGCGTTAAACGCATGAACTGGCATAAAAGCTGGAGTTAAACGCCCAAACTGGCACCAGAGCTGGCATTTAACTCCAAAAAAAGCCTATGCACATGAAAGCTTCAATGCTCAGCCCAAGCACACACCAAGTGGGCCCCGAAAGTGAATTTCTGCATCATTTACTTATTTCTGTAAACCCTAGGTTACTAGTTCATTATAAATAGGACCTTTTACTGTTGTATTTTCAGATCGAGAGATCTTTAGATCATTTTTGAGACTATCTTTGTATCACTGTTGATCTCTTGATCATGTTTAGGGGGCTGGCCATTCGGCCATGCCTGGACCTTCATCACTTATGTATTTTTTAACGGTGGAGTTTCTACACCTCATAGATTAAGGTGTGGAGCTCTGCTGTTCCTCATGAATTAATGCAATTACTAATGTTTTCTATTCAATTCAAGCTTATTCTTGTTCTAAGATATTCATTCGCACTTCAACATGATGAATGTGATGATCAAGTGACACTCATCACCATTCTCACTTATGAGCGCGTGCCTGACAACCACTTCCGTTCTACCTGAAAACAAGCTTGAATGTATATCTCTTGGCCTCCTGGTCCACGATGCATGGTTGCCTCTCCTGACAACAGAGCCTTCCATTTTGTGAGATCAGAGTCTTCATGGTATAAGCTAGAATCAATTGGCAGCATTCTTGAGATTCGGAAAGTCTAAACCTTGTCTGTGGTATTCCGAGTAGGATCTGGGATGGGATGACTGTGACAAGCTTCAAACTCACGAGTGCTGGGCATAGTGACAGTGCATAAAAGGATCATTGGATCTTATTCCAACACAAGTGAGAACCGACAGATGATTAGCCCTATATAACCCGTAGCCGGACCATTTTCACTGAGAGGACGGATGGTAGCCATTGACAACGGTGACCCCCCAACATACAACTTGCCATGGAAAGGAATACGCATGACTGGATGAAAGCAGTAGAAAAGCAGGGATTCAAAAGGAACAAAGCATCTCCATATGCTTATCTGAAATTCATACCAATGAACTACATAAGTATCTCTATCCTATTTTATGTTTTATCTGTCTTTTAATTATTAAAACCCCATAACCATTTGAATCTTCCTGATTGAGATTTACAAGATGACCATAGCTTGCTTTAAGCCGACAATCTCCATGGGATCGACCCTTACTCGCGTAAGGTATTACTTGGACGACCCAGTACACTTGCTGGTCAGCTACGCGAAGTTGTGAAGAAAGTGTGTGAGATCATGATTTTGCGTACCAATAAGCCAATCACACCCTGATCCATACTGTGTACACTTGGCATAAAATGTAAACGGCTCCGACTCATACACCCGGTAGTTTACCCTTCTTCGGATGGCATACTATTTCATCGCCTTAACAACAACTTCCTTGGAACTAAATTCCATCCCCACGGCAAATTCACCATCTGCAACAAGAGGAACTTCTGCCACGACGGCAGCCATACAAAAAATATTTAATATACGAAGATTTAATAACCAAAATTAAAAGTAAATCAATACTCACTACATCAATGATGATATAAATAAACTTTACATCAGGTTATTATCTCAATCTTAACAAAAAAAAAACATAAAAACGTAAATAAATACTGATTAATAAATACTAATTAATATAAACACATAAACAAATGCTAATTGAATATATTTTCACATGGTTTAATTACTCTGTTGGTCCCTATTGTTTCGCAAAATTTTCAATTAGGTCCCTATACTTTTTTTCCTTTTAATTGGGTCCTTACACCAATTTTTTTTCAATTGAGTCCCTATACATTTTTTCCTTTTATTTGAGTCCTTGTACCAATTTTTTTAGTTGGGTCCCTATATAATTAAGCCAATTACTACTAAGAGGGACCTAATTGAAAAAAAAAATTTGGTGCAAGGACCCAATTAAAAGAAAAAAAAGTATAGGGACCTAATTGAAAATTTTGCAAAACTATAGGGACCAACAGAGTAATTAAACCTTTTCACATGTCACTTAACTATTTGGTCCATCAATCAATATATTACAAACTTCTAATCCTTCTTATAAATATAGGCAATTATGTACCGGCACTCATATATTCTGGAAACTCCGGAGCATGCATGGCTTCCAAATCCAACACTCGCATGAAAGATGACTCCTCAAATGGTGCTTCGTTTGCCAGTGTATTTACCACGTCTATCACATTTGGAGCCATAGTGCCGTCACCTCAATCTTCATTTCAGATCCATTTGGATCAACAACTTCGTAATTGCTTTCGAACTCTTTCTCACTGTCACTATTGTAATCTTCCCGTACAATATTTCGGTCGGGCTCAGATTGTTCGAATTCAATGTACAACTCGATGAATGACATTTGGACACGACTATCAATATACATTGAAAACATCTCTTGCATACTCACTTCATCTGTTATATATTTGGTTTGAAATTGAACGAATCCACCAAATACTGGTATGGGATATCTGTATAAAATATATGATAGTTTCTTTGACATCTCAGAATCTATCTTCTCACAAATCACACATTTGAGCTTTTCAAATGAGATTGTGTGAATGGAATAACATCTAACGGATTTTCACAAGACGAAGAAGAAGACGGTATCTGCTAACTTGTTTACGAGTTACACACTTATATATATATATATATCGGACCCAGTGATTAGTTTCAACTTGTTCAAAATATATATATATAATAACCAACTCAGACTGTCTGATTTGATTTTTGCATTATAAAAAAATTAAAGATATATACAATACGAATGGTCTGATTTGCTTTCTCCGAAATTCAAAACTTCCCTTCTTCCAAATCGGACCGTCCGATTTGCCCATCAAATTTTCTTTAAAAAAGAAGTCGCATGGTCCGTTTTATTCACACAACAACTCAGAAAAAGTTGCCCCACATATTTGTCTAGCACCTCCATACTCCATAACACAATACAACACATACATGACTTCCATAACAAAAAAAAATGAGCCGAATAATTGTAGAAAAGTACAAACAACATGTAAAATAGTGTAGTAAAGAGTAAATTATCAATATGGTATCTAAAAGTTTACGTTACTG
The DNA here is from genome assembly GCF_000817695.3 of Arachis duranensis. NCBI lineage: Eukaryota > Viridiplantae > Streptophyta > Magnoliopsida > Fabales > Fabaceae > Arachis > Arachis duranensis. The sequence goes on along the minus strand of NC_029772.3, from coordinate 16,216,616 downwards.
ACAAAAATATCTTTGTAGAATTTAAAAATTCGATAAAAATAATTAAATATTAACTATATATTTTAAAAGAAAATATTAGAGATCATATGTTGATGCATTTTTTTTGTAAGCATTATTAAAAAATAAAATATTTTCATTCTTAAAAGTTGATAATTTTTATATCAAGTGCATTTTTTCAAAAAAAAATTATTGTGTATAGAAATTTTAAAAAAATTCTTGAAATGAAATTTTGTTTCAATTTTTTTTGTGCCCCTTCTAAAAATTATTCAAATGTCGCCGTAAAAATTCAGATTAAATGGATAAAATGTTTGCTAAATACAAAAATCTTTTACTATTTATAAAAAATATAATATGTATTGACTATTTTGTCTCATTTTCAAATAGTTTAAAGGCTTATTTGTGTTTTGTATCTTTAAAGATTATTTTTTTCCAATAATATAAATTTATCGGTACCATTTTGATCATTTAATCGTGTAGCAAATTACACAAAAATATCAAGAAAGTGGAGAAGGAAGAATTGACATAGGGGGTTAGGGATATCGGTATGGGTATGGGAATGGGAATGGAAATGGGAATGGAATGGGAATGGGAATGGGAATGGCAGTCTGATAGACTAATACTAGTATTAGAAGTGCTAGTTTTTCAGTCAACATAGGCAGTATAGGAAGTACAAAATATTTTAGTTATATGGGATAAGTATTGTTTTGGTCCCTAACGTTGAGGGTCGGAATCGAAACCGTCCCTCATCTAAGTTTTTATTTAAAATCGTCCTTAACGTCTTTTTTCGTATTAAAATCGTCCTTTTAATTTTTTTCTGACAAAAATACCTTCACCACTACCAACACCTTTACCAGCACCAGCGTAGCATTCATGATTCGAGGGAAACACAATCTATCAGCATAAATAGAATAGCAGCACACATAATACAGTTTACAGTCATAGGGAAAAGGTAAAAACTGCACTACGCTACTGATTTAGCCCACCATTACATCGAACGGCGGATATAGCCGTTGCTCCCAGTAGGAGGAGCTGCCAAAAACATCAAATTAACATCAAATTACAGCAACAGAGAGTTCCAGAATCTTGCACGACATAAGAAACAATATGTAACTACAAGAACAGATAGATATGGGCCAATGGATTCGTGGTGCCGAAGATGGCTTCCAACCACCAGAATCAGTATTGTTCCAAAGTTCTGCTAAACGGATCTGTTGTTCAATGAAAATAAAAAGAAAAAATATGAAACTACGTATCGAGAACAAAAAAATCGCTAGCGAATCTAAACATTCGATAGAAAATTCGTAAGATTAAAAAAAAGTCTGAGTGAGGATTTGCACCGACCTCAGAGCGATAACTGGATGGAGCATTTGAAGTTCCAGTTGAAGAGTAGAACAAAGATACGATGCAGATCAAGAGTACCAGAGTTGCAACCGAGAGCTTCACAACCATGGCCTTGAACCCTGATCCTACGCCTTGCTTTGCATGCTGCCTGTGAAAGCCAGCTTTGCAACAAATGAACAACAGTGATTTTGATTCAACTCTGAAATCAAGGTCACAATCGAGCTTGAATCTATGCGTTACTTCATCCCCTACCTCCTCATGGTTGAGATCCAATGGCTCTGTTCTTCTACGGATCCAGAACTTTCACGTTATTATTTGGTAGTGGACGAAGGTGAAGTAGGAAACAGTAGTTGCTAATAATGGAAGAGAAATGGATGCAGTGCCAGAGCTGTCATATGTGGCGCCAGCAGGGGCGGTTGTCGGTGGCAAACATCGGTGGAAGATAGAAGGCGAAGTCACTGTAAGTGGAAAGGGACCAAAACCCTTCCCCCTCCTCCTCTCCCTTTCCCCTTTTCCTCTCCCCCCTTCCCCCACACCGCGTCCTTTTTCCTTCCCCCCGTGTCTCCCCGCCCTCCTCGTGTCTTTTCTTTTTTTATATATATATATTTTTATTTAAAAGAACTATTTATAAAAAATGGTAGTTTTGTCATTTATAAATTTTTTTTTATTAGAATGAACGATTTTAAAATGAAATGTAACGTTAAGGACGATTCTAAATCAAAAATTAGATAAGGGACAGTTTCAATTCTAACATTCAACGTGAGGGACTAAAACAATACTTATCCCTTACTGGAATGGATACTGGGAGAGCTGCTATAGTGGTGGCTAAGGTGGTGGCACAACGATAATGGAGTGGATGAGATAGCTGGCTGGTTTGAGGAAGAATTGGTTCCTCCATATATGGAGCATGGATTAATTAGCTGCTTGGCATTCCGTCGTCTTCTAACTCGACCCTCATCTTAATAATGGAGGGTGTGATCATGCTCTCCCAAGTCCTCCCAAAATATCTCTATTGTAGCAAGATGTGCATTATCTAAGGTAAACCTGATGAAGGTGTACCAGACGAGATATATAACTATTCGAACATATCAACCTATGATACACAATTAAAAAAGAAATTAGACAATTTACTTATACTTATTGAATAGTATCTTTAGTGTTATTTATTCCACCAACTTGTAGCACGTCATTTGGACCAACGGAGTAAATGAGGAGGTTTCTCTCACCTTTGAAAACTCGATTTACACACTCATCAACAGGATTTATTGTGAGGTGCCCAAATAATATAATAAGTGATTATGTGTATATTTTTAATTTTTATTAATATGTGTAAATAGTTTTAATTTAAAATTTTAAATATATCTAAATCAATTTGGGTTGGTCGAGTGATCAGCTTAGTCGTCTATTTAATCAAGTATTGGGAGTTTAAATTTCGTCTCGTATGTATAGCAATTTATTGGCCGATTACAGACTCTTAAGTGGAACTCAAATTCATAACGGATTAGTCCTTAATATTGGGTATTGTGAAAAGCCAAAAAAATATATATCTTTATCTAAATTTGTTATATTTTTGCTCTCATTGCAAAATTTTTCTGGGTCCGTCACTAATTATATGTCTTACATAGGTGATCTCATTTAATATTATAAATACTAATGGAATAAGTCATTATTACTTTTGATTTGGAATTAAATAAGAATAAAACTAGAGATACTATTTAATTTGCGTTTAAGGATTTATTGAGCATCATATTTAAATATAAATAGTGATCTGACTTCAAGATGTTAGTCCCAACACATTAAAGCCGTATTCGTAACTCTTTTTCTATAAGAGGAGTTGCAATTAAGTCTTATTAGAGATAAAGAAAGTTTTGGTTGAAAAAGATCAAAGAATAAATCTGTCAATCATATTCACGAATTCATTAGATGCATTTTTACTCTCAGTTATTTATTTCTTAATAATTTAACATAGATGATTTTAAGATTAAAAAATTCTAAATATCTCCAACAAGTGATATCAGAGTATTTATTTTTTAATCGTCAAAAAATAATAGTAATAAAAAAAGAAAAAAAAAGGGGACTCGATTCATAATTAACATGAATCATTCAACCAACATGTACTGTATAATAATAAGGATCTCCCCCTTTTATCTACATTATTGTTGGTGACACGAATATTCATTCTAGATAAAGATACATGATATAGTATGATATAGTATGAACATTAACTTGGTGTTATCCATATTTATTTTGTTGGAAATTTAATTCCTTTACCGTTTATGGGAATATTATTTGGCCAAATAGAATTTTATTTATTTTTTTTCTCTTGTTTGGGTTTAATTTGTAAAAGAAAAAATGTAATTATTTTTTTATTTATTAGAAATAATAACATGAATATTATTTCTTGATTTATTTTGATATTGTTGTGACTTCTTTATTATTTGAATCTTTTGATTGTGAATTCAATTTTTATATTAAAAAAAGAAATTAACAATTGATTAATAAGGATTCATAATATTATAGAATTGTTATATATTATGTTTTATTTTTTTTTTGTGCTATGTGAGTATTTTGAATTTATTCCCTAAAAGAAAAATATTGAGTAACATTGGATTTATTGTCAAATTTAGCAGCATTGGTTACCATCGAATTTAATGTTGGTTTTTGCATCGAATACAAGGTAATTGGGTTTCCTAAAATATTTACCGTCAGATTTTACATTTCGACTCTAAATCCGACAATGATTAGTGTTGCGAAATATGATTTTGCTTACGCCAATTTTACCGACGGTTTACCGTCGGATTTTGCTGTCAGTAAAATTGCTTTAGTAAAATGCTGCGTTTAACCAATTTATCGTTGGAATAAAATTCAAACGCAAACCCCTCCTCCTTCACTTGTCTGATATCACTTTCTCTCCTCTCGCTCCTTTTCTCTCTCCTCTCGTTTTCTCTAGTCGGAAGAGGTGCTGTTGGTGTCGCCGCCACCTGCCGGATCCTCTGGTGCCGCTGCTGCTCGACGTTCTCGTTGCTGAAACTGTCAGTCACTATTGGAAAGGTTGGGAACGCTATTACTGTTCTTCGTGACCACTGCCATCGGGAACGCTGTCATTACTGATACCACCACGCCTTCAACATCCTGTAGGCAACCTCAAAGATAATTTTGGCATAGTTTTTTAATTTTATTAAGATTTTTATGTGAGTTTGGGGTTTTTTGTAAAATAGTTTATAGAATTATTGATTAAATTAGTGTAATGAAATTTGTGATTAGGATTTGATATATTTTTTTTTACTATTTTTTAAATTTTTTTGTGACTTTAGACTTTTGGTAGGTATTTTACCAAATTATTAATTGAATTACGGAGTTTGTGGTTAGGGTTTGGTTTGAAATTTTTTGTTTTTTTCAGAGTTTTTATAAGTCTAAGGTTTTGTTATGTATTGTATTATCAAATTATTGATTAAAATAGGGTAATGAAGTTTGTAATTAGAATTTCTTACGTTAATTTAACATAAATAAAAATTGTAAATAAGTTAAGGTAAGTTAAGTAGGGTGAAATTAAGAGTGTTCAACATTGTTCGATGACTTTGTGTAGTTTGTTGAATTAATTAATTTCACCTTCTGAGTTTAATAAGTTTTTTTTATTAGGAGGGTGCTATTTTTCCTACATTAATTGAATTTTGCTTCTTCTGTATTCTGTGCATTCGTATTTTAGGTAGTTTTCTTACCTCTAACTATAATCAATTGTTTAAGTTTCATGTTAGACTTACTTTTCTTAGGATAGCATTTTAAAATAGAAGTAGGAGAAGGTCGCGTAGAGGCACCTTCTCAAAATCTTTGTTTGCTGAAAAATTATGAAGTTATACGGGTTGCGTGCTAGAACAATTAGGATTTGATGTGTTATTGAATTTGTGTTTGTTCTAATTTATGCTTGCAGCTATTTTCACTGTAAAAATTACTATATTTATTTATGGATGTCTATGAATTAAAGAAAAGCTCTGCCAAAATTTTGTGTAATTTGTTTTAAAACTTGTTTGGTTTGTAGAGAATGATAATTGTATTTAGCGAAAGATTCTAATTATAGGGTATGTTCTGCCAGATTTTGTAAAAAATTTAATAATTTTGTCTTGTTCATTGAATTCTAAGGTGTGTATTTCAATATAATTCCAAGTCATCATCTATAGATGTATGATTGGAATAATAGTGGACGGAGAGATTGAAACCTGAATGCTTTGAGGGAGTTGACGCGTTTGTTGTGCATGTGTTCAGCATGAAACTGTTTAGGCCTGAAGAGGTACCATGTGAAAAATGTCGGCTAACTAGGTGGTTAGGACTTGCGGATATAACGCTTCACATTTAGCGTAATGGGTTCAAGGATGGGTATTGGATGTGGATGGAGCATGGAGAAGTGGACAAACAGGAAGTTAACAGGTCTATCTCAAATTTGTATAGGTCTGACTGTCGATCAACGAGAGTTCGTATGGAAAGAGTACTAAACATGGAAGACATGACTTGGGAGGGTAACCAAGAGAGATACAACGAGATGGTGTTTGATGCAACATGTGTTACAGAATTAGAACAAGCTGAACAAGAGCCTAACCCAAAGACAAAGATATTTTATCATCTATTAGATTCTACTGCGAGACCGTTGTTTGAGGGTTGTGTTCATTCAGAGTTGTCTACATGTGTTAATGATGACTATTAAGTCGGAGTCAAATCATATCCAGGAGTCTTTTGTTAAGTGGGCACCCTTTGTAACGAACTAGTACCTATCGGGACCATTGGCATCTCTTGAAACCACTATGAAACAAAGAAGTTAATTTCGAAATTGGGTATAACTTCGTTGAAAATTGATTGTTGCTTGAATGGGTGTATGCTGTATTATAAGAGAGATGCATGCCTAATTATTGGGTCTAAAAATGATGACTATTAAATCATCGTATTGCGACTTTGTATGTTTGATATTTCATATCAGGTTTAAAGCATTGTTTTAATTATACTATTATCAAGGTAGACTATAAATGGACGAAAAATAATTATGTAAAAAAAATAAAAAATACTATCGTCGGTATTACCGTCAGAATTTACCGACGGTAACAACCAATTTTTTTAAAAATCTCTAAAAAAATTTATGTCAGCATTATGTACCATGGGATTAATCCGACAGTAACTTTCATAAGACTCCGTTACCCTACCACCTATATTTCGTCGCTAATTCCGTTGAAATTAGCGTCAGACGCTAAAAATTCACTGGTAACTATTTACCAGCGAGGTTTATACTGTCGCATTTATTTCACCGCTAAATTCGATGATAAACAGGTTATCGACGGAATTTTTAGGCAAATCTAATGCTAACTGCGATGATATTCGGCGACTTTCTTGTAGTGGTTACATAAGAAAATTAGTAACAATTTGAATTATTATACCCAATTATTTTATAAAATTTAGTTTTAGAATAAATTAGTTGAACATTATTGTAACACCCTAATATTCAAATCCCTATACTCGAGTCATAAGTCAATGATAATAAGGTGGTACAACTCTCAAGGTGGATTTTTAATACATAGTTTATAAGTATAATTGAAAGGAGTATTAATCGAGAAGCATGAAAAGAGTAAAAATAAAATCGCAAAGTCGTAACACTCATGTATCGACAAAAAGAAGGTAAAGCATGAACTGAGACGATATAAAGACAATGCCATCGAGAAGACTAAGATAAAACAAAATATAGATAGGTAACATAAATAATTAGCCACTAGTCACGACCCGCGAAGTTTAGACTGGCTAGGGTACAGTATAAAATCAATTTGACAACCATATCTCCTAATCTCTCCCAAAAGATGCACAAGGGCCTCTATAGGCAAGTTTTCCAAAGGATTAAATATAGAGCATGAGTTCTTTAAAAACAAAAGTGGAGAGAATCTAAGCAAAATGTAAATAAGAGATCTTAAAGGTCTTCGCCGTCTTTCAGACAAATCACCGCTCACTGCTGAGCACCTGGACCTGCATCTGAAAAACAAAAGATATATACGGAATGAGAACCCCCGGCCCATGGGTTCCCAGTACGACAAAAGTACCAAATAAATACAATGAATTGTAATAAAAACTCACTAAGCATCCTAAACTTCCTTTCACCAAATATTCATCCTATGTTCTCACTAATCCATAAATAGGCAACTGTCATAAGAAAATGCTAAATCTAATTCATCTTCCTCATGCTTTCCAACTTTCTAACTCTTCAACGAATCAGAATTAGAACCGTAAACAAAACAATCACCAGTTATTCTATCTCAATAATTCTATATCAATACTTCATATCCTCACATGGAGCAAGTGAAATCACTTCACTGCGTCCACCCAGGGAGCTCAAATTATCTCATTCAATAATCATCATTTTAAATTAATCATATCATTACTCCATCTCAACAAGAACAGCCCTTAGCGTCAACCGACACCAGCATGAGGGACCTCTTAGTTGTACAAACACAAGTAATACATGCAAGTAATACACAATAAGGTACAAGTAAAATAAGTAGCACATAATCAGGTAACATAACATATATGGTATAGCAATCCAAAACAAATAGGCAAACCCAAAAAATTCAAACATATACATATGATGTATGCCTGCCCTATGGCTAATGATATCATCTGTCGGTTATATAGCCAACCCGACACGTCCTGGTAGCTAACCAAGGACAGAAACACCGATCGCGGAGCAAGTAGGTTTGAGCTACAACCCCCTTGCTACTACCCGCTCAACCTAGAGCCAGTGGAACAACCACTACTGCGGCTACTACCCAGGCGAGTGTTTAACAGCTCAACCTGGAGCGAGTGGAATAACCACTACTGCCGCTACTACCCAGGTGTCACAATCTCTGACTTGGAGCAAGAGGGACGAACCACCATCCTTGCTACTACCCTGGTATCTCAAGCATTGATCCGGAGCAAGTGGGACGAATCACAATCGTTGCTACTACCCAGGTATCACAAATACACATTCATTCATAATAACCCTTAATTATTACCAATTCTCAAACAATAACCCAGAGCAAGCGGGACGAACCACGACCCTTGCTACTACCCGGGCACAGTCTCTCTGTTGCGCCTTATTACCATTAGAGGGAATTTGTACCCTGTCACCATTAGAGAGTATCTGTGTCCTGTCACCATTAGAGGGTATCAGTGCCCTGTCACCCTTACAACCAGAGAGAAAACTCACGCATATTCACATTCAACGTTTTCTATCATTATTCATTTACCACATTCATTTATTAATCATATATGCATCTCCGGCATACTCGCCACATGTTCAAGCTTCCTCAATCAATCATCATCATTTAATCATTAATCATATACATATACATACTCAGCCATAATTCAATGCTTATCACAGCTATCCGGCCTATAACATACACAGCACTTGCCCCATCATCCTCAATAACTCATCAATCATCATTACTCATCATTCATCATTGATTCTCACTTTAATTCATATACAAGTAGCATGTCCTAACTTCTTTTCATTACTAGGCATACTATAAATATTTAGGACTTAGAGGATGAACATGGAGGCTTAGAAGTCTGAAATTTGGCTTTAAATACTCAAAAATCAACTTTTGATGAAAATAGGGTCACGTGTGCGCGTCGCCCACGCGCGAGCGTGGGAAGCGGAGAAAAGCATGTGACGCGATAGCGTCGCCCATGCCCACGCGTGGGAAGTAGAAAGGTAGGGTGAAGCGTGCGCGTCAGCCACGCGTACGCGTGGACGCGTTTTGTGCTCCTCGCACAAAACCGGCACGCTACCATCACAACTCTCTGGAATTTATACCACGCACCTACATCAATACAGTGATGCGTACGCGTCGGCTAGGCGCACGCGTGAGAGAGTAAAAATCGTGAGTGACGCGTGCACGTCGGCCATGCGTGCACGTCGGAGTACGTTTTACCAATAATTTTACTAAGTCTAAAAAGTTGCAAAATTACATTTTCAAACCCCAAACTTCCGACGGGCATAACTTTTTCGTTTTAAATCATTTTCCTCCCGTTCTTTAAACGGCATAAACATCTCGGATCCAATTTTATTTCTAAATAAGTTTGATATAAATCGAGGATCCGAAAACCAAGTTAGGCTCCGTCAAAGTGGACCAAAATCACAACTTTCGTAAAAAAACCAACAGAAACTAAATTTTCAACATAAACCAATTTCAAACCTTTTCAAAACCAACCAAAACTTACCAAAATCAACCTCATCTACACAATTCAATTTCGTTACCTTCCACTCCTAAATTCCTAATTTCTTATTATTTCACATTCCTCCATTTATTCACACACTCAATATTCAATATTCATTCAATCTCATATGCATCACATAATACACACATCACTTACCTTCCTTACCTCTTTCCGGCTCAATATTCATTATCCAATTCAACAAATTCTCAACATACCAAACATATAAATTCACACAATTCTCAATCCAATCATCAATTTACGTTACATATCAATTGTGCATATTAGAACTAACCATTTACACCATCCAAGCTTAATCCTAGGGGCATCTAGCCTAGAAATTCTCATTACACCACACGGTACTTAAATAAAACTTAAATCATACCTATTTTAGCCAAAATAATTGAGCTTCTTCTTGGAAGTCTTCACCAACCCGTAGCTCCAAGCTTGACCAAAGCTCCACAAGCAACACCAACCTCCCAATTGTATACCAAAATCACCAAATACACTAACATAACCAATTTCATATATATACATTAACTTAGGGTTCATAAAATTTGATATACCACAAGGGTTTGAGCACTTCTTACCTTAGCTCGTATGAAATAGGGATAGAACCCACTTAGAATCCATGTTAGAGTATCCCTAAACAATCAAAATCACAAAATCACTCAACCATAACCAATCACATTTTCAGAGGGAAAATAGAAATTGGACAGAGAAGAATGAAATATTCACACAATATCTAAATAGAATTGAAGAGGGCGAGAAGAGTGACGCGTGGCTGCAAACGGCTCGTCAATCGGAGTTCCAGAGAGAAAGTTATGATGATTTGAAATTTGGGAAGCTAGGTTTTCTTCCTTTCTTCTCTCTATCCGTCCCCTCTCTCGTTCTCTAGGGTAAATGAGCTGAAATGCTCATAACTAGTGTTTATATATGTTGGGTCTTGAACCCACTTGGACCCGGTTCACTTGGTTTAGTCCGTTGGTCCAATTTTGGGCCAAAACCTCTAAGGTTAGAGTTTTAAATCGTATTTTAAATATTTCTATCTTCCTAAATTATAAATTCTTATTTCTTAACCTTATTCACTTCAAATTAATTTTCTCAGTCACAGTACCGGACAGATTGCAGCTGGTACTACCGTTCAAATTTTCAGTGCGCATTTTTATTCAGAAAACTATGTTTTTCGACTTAGAAAAATTCACTGAGTCTAAATATCATATTCAAATTATCAAATTTGAATTGCTAAATTTTTAACCATATTCGCTCCTATTTAATTTATTATTTAATCAATTACGGTTTGACTGGATTTCACAATTATGCTACCAAAGTAGCCTCTTTTTTGAAAAATAATTTATTTTGGAAATTAGGCATATGGTGATACGTAATTCATGTAAATATTAGTCATCCCAAAGGAAGGTCTATATTTGACAGAGTTACATATACATATCAATGATATTTATATATTTGGGTAACTAGTTAAGAATAAATCAATACTTATTATTTATGCGAACAATAATCGACTCAAAGAAAGTTGATTGTTCGGCCAAATAATAAACATTAAATCATATGTTTATTCTCTATTTAATTATTTAAACACTAATCCTCTGAAGGAAGGTTGGTGTTTGGCAAATTGATAGAAAATATATATGGTAACAAATAGATATAATTCTAAAGTTTTTATGTGAACAATAAATCGTTTTAAAGATAAGCTTATTGTTTGACAGAATTTTGTTGAGAATATTTAGTAAGCCATACTAAATGAATTTATGTGTGTGCGTAATTTATGTGAATATAGATCGACCCAAAAGAAATTCTGTACTTAGCCAAATTATATGCGCATTGTAGTAATAAACATGCGATACTTATTTGGCTCCGTATGAACAATAAATTTATTCAAAGATAGATTTATTGTTTAATAAAATTTATTATCAATATTTGATTATTGTATTAAGTTAATTTATATGATACAGAGATATTTTTACAGAGATAGAATAGAAGCAGCTTCAGATTGACACGTAGCAAAAAAGACAAGCGACAAATTCCTAAGTCACGAAGCAGAAGGGAATGACTCCGCAGTTAATCCGCACAAGCACAACGCATGAAAGATCCGTTAGAAGAATGAGATCATGTCGTTAGTGGGTGAAAAACAATTCTATTTGCTTCGTTGGGTTTCCTTCAGGCCCTAACAAAAAAAAGAAAGAAAGTGGGGACCGTTCAGGAAAACATTGTTAGGAGGATGTATTCACCAAAGAAAATTTGTCACCCTTTTAATGTTAATTGTTAATTTTTTTTATCTATTATATCTATTATCTATTATTTTTATTATTCATTTATTATATTTATTTATTATTTATTCTATTATATAAAAATTAAATTTCTGTATTTAATAATAGAATTAGTATAATATACTTTAGAGATATTTTTCTATTTAATTATTTTAACTTATTAAATAGAATTTATTATAATAACTTAATTATACCAACTAATTAATTAATATAATAATATATAAGAAAATAATCATACCTGTTAACTATAATAATATAGAATATATATGAATTAAATATATTCTAACATGTAAATAAACATCAAGGCTAAAATAGAAAATAAATACAAGTATAAAATAGGAAAGTTCAAAATTTATAATTAATCTAAGAATATAAATTTATTTATATATAAAAATAATTACA
>NC_029772.3:16183548-16204229 GCF_000817695.3 Arachis duranensis | reverse complement strand
TAAGAAAATTTAAAAGCTATAATTAATATAATTTATGAGTTACATAATATTTTAATTTGTTTAATTTTGCTTTGTTTTATATAAAAGATTAATTCAAATGGTATCACAACAAAAAAAATTTAAGAGTATAATTAAAGATGACAACACTAATCAAATATGTGAATATCCATTCTGTCCTTATTCCGCTTAAAACGGGATAGGACAGGGAGCAGATTTAGGTAATACTTGCTCTAGTAATATTCTATTATGTTCCATCAACACATTAAAAAAATTATATGAAATATCTTCCGTAAAAGTAGGTCAACATCTCTATTGACAATTAGGGGGGTTCCAAGTGCATGCCCAAGTATTTATAATTTATTGGGTCGTAATTGTTATCTTATTGGTTATATATATAATATGTAATATATTTAAAATAATTAATAAAATAATTAATAATATTGTATTATATTTAATTTTTTATTTTAATTTATGTTATGTATATGATGATAGTTATATAAATTTTAAAATTTAATTTTATTGATTGATTTTAATAATTATAGGGACGGATAGAGACGAAGTTAACATTTTACTACTTACAGATAAAAAGGGGACAAATTCTATGCGAACTATTATAAGATCGAGTAGAATCAGATACAACAAAAATTTGTCCTATTGCCACCTCTAAATATAATGACTAACACAAATAGGTACAATGCTAAACAAATACGATAGAAAAGAAGACTGATTATTGGACGAAAAAAAGATATCATATTCTGATTTCACAATGATGTATTCTAGAGGTTTGAAACAATTCTATTTACTTAAAGACATAGACTAAATTTTTTGTTGTTTACAAAAAAATATGTACACATATTTTCTAATAAAAATTAAGATATTAGTTTATGGTATACTATATTTTTTTTAATTAATTCAATTATTTTGTGAATTTCTTTGTTATATACTTTTGTTAAGTATTCACATTAATAAAAAAATAAATTAAACTTAATTTAAAGTTAAATATGTTATTTTTATTAAAAATACTTTAGATATAAATAAAAAATTAAATATTTTTCGTGCATCACATGGATATATACACTATATTATATAAAAATTGAGATACTATAATTAATGATAAAATTTATGTAGCATGTTAAGAGTATTTTTCAATTTATTTTGTTTAACTTATTAAATATAATTTATTACGATAAATTAATCATATTAAATAATTGATTTATGAGATATTTAAATATTACGTAATTTATATTAATTAATTGTAATTCATTATATTGGTTATTTTGATTCATTAATTTATAAGGTGCATATTAAAATAGATGATTTGTTACTTATTTTAATTGAATACAATAAGTATAGATTAATTTGGTAAAAAAAAATATTGTCTTCTAAGAGAGTGTTTTTCTATATAATTTTTTTTAATTCATTAAATTTATTATAATAAATTAATTAATCAACTATTTTATTAGGATAAATATCAAATTTTATTCCTAATATAAAAATATAAAATTTTATTCCTTTTATTTTTATTTTATCATTATAAAAGGTTATATATATATATATACTAGAAGAGAATCTCATTTTTTACCAATTACTTTTTCGTTGGATAATTATTACAACAACTTTTTTTTTCTTTCTATGAAGTGCCCAGACTAATCTGCTGCGGTACTGAACCCATTTAAGAGTTTTTCATTAACCAATGGGTTACTGTATGCACAAGACGAGATTCAAACTCTCGATTTTTACTTAAGCGGGTTAGTAAGTTAACCATTAGACCAATCCAATTTAGTTACTAAGTACTTTTTATTGGGAGTTATATATAATATGTTCGCCACAAAATATTTATAAACTATGGTATTATCATGTATGTATAAATAAAAAAATTTTATATTTAATTTGTGATAAAAATTATATAAAAGAAGTAGTTTCATGATTCCTAATATTCAAAAAAGGGTAAAAAAAAAAATTCCATTGTGCTTAGGGACATGTCGACTAATTAATTGGGAATGACTATGACTAATATGAATAAAATAATTGTAGTTGTATTATTGTACGTAGTTATATTATTATAACAACACAATTACGTTTATTTTTATTAAATTAAATTAAATGAATAATTTAAAATTAAATACATATACTTAAATTTTAAATTAAAAATTTTATTATAGTTTTAATTTTTAAATGATGTGAATTAAATGAAAAAAATAAGAATATACTAATACGATTTAAATTATACAAAAATAAAAATAAATTTGTCGCATTCTTGAACGATCTGTTAGTTTTAATGAAGTTCACCTGTAATTCAACAAAACCTGTAAGTTTATGCAACTGTTGGGATAATAAGAATGAAATTTGAATATAACGAAAAGTAAGAAATGCTGCTATAAATCCATAAAAAACATAGACTTGAACTTTTTATACTAGAATCAAGTACGTTAATATTGTATATTATGTGATTTTTTTTAAAAGTATTTTTGCTTGGAAGATCAGTGTAAAAAAAATTAATTTTTATTTTTAAAATTAAAAAATCTAATTTTAAAGTTAAATACGCATGACACAATTTTTTTTGTTACACCTAAAATGGAATAATTTGGGTATTTGACTTTATTTTGGCATGATCAATTAGGATTTTATTTTTAAATAGTTAAATCATTACTTTAGTATTAATTATTATTTAAGATGGTAAATATTTATAGTTAAAAATTAGAAAAAATAGACAAAAGTACACCTAAATTTTCACACGGAGTACAGAGGTACTCTTCAATTTTTTAATGAGTCATTTGCACACATAAATATAAAATTCTGTTGTCAATTCTATCCTTCCATGGCCTGAGTAAATTTTTAGGCGGTGGTGAAGGCCAAGTGGCACGGTATTGCATGATGTGGCCAATTTGAGGTGACACGATGGAAAATAGAAATATTTATTATGAAATTTGTTAATAAATATAAGAAAAGGGGATAATGAAATCACTGTTTATCCTCTTCCTCCTCTAATTTCTTCGAACCATATGAACCCTAACACAGGATCATTATTTCCTTTTCTTATATTTATTTTAACAAATTTTATAATGAATATTTATATTTTCACAGTGTCACCTCAAATTGGCCACATCATACAATACCGTGCCACCTGGCCTCTACCAACGCCAAAAAATTTACTCAGGCCACGGAGGGGTAGAATTGACAATGAAATTTTATATTCATGTGTGCAAATGACTCATTAAAAAATTGAGGAGTACATCTGTCCACCGTGTGAAAATCTGAGTATACTTTTGTCTATTTTTCCTAAAAATTATAACTAATATAGTGTATTTTATTTGAATTATATTTTTTATAATGGATAAAAAGTCCAAAGTAATTAAAAAAATGTTAAATAAAATTGGGTAGTTAATCTTTTTATTTGAATTCTTTTATTAATCATATAATTGTTAGGTATAAAAGTGAATTTTAATCAAATAGACTAAATAAATGTTATTTAATTTTTATAGGAAAAGAATATATCATTTAACAATTATGTTAGATATACACTAAAATCAGTTATTAATATAAAATATATATTAAAATATAAAATACATATTAAAAATGAGTTAAATAATATATATATTTATATATAAATATATAATAACTAATTTTAATGGCTAATTTTAGTGTACAAATAATATTTTTAATCATTTAAATATCTTACAAGAGAGGAGCATCATTTTCTCTTTATTAAAACCTTTTTGAATTTGACTTTTTTAAAAACATGTTACTTGCTTAAAATAAAGTGACATTTTTTTATTTTTTAAATAAAAGTATAATAATTAAAATAAACAAAAATCTTAACAGAAAAAATATTCAAAATTACATATGATCACACAAGATATCATACGCAAGACCAAGCCTTGTTTAACATACTTATTTGGTTCAAATGTTAAATGTGTAGTGTTTTATCTATTTCTACTTTATAATTTTTCCTGAGAACTAAAATAATCAACAAATATCTTTTTTTAAAATTTTAGGTTACACAATAAAAAAGAAAAGAAAAGTCTTGTTCTACTGTTTGCAGGTTCAAACCCTTGCGTTAAGAAAGAAAACCAGAGAGGGGTTCAAGAATAATGATTTTTCGTTGCTTATGCCTAGCCAACTAGCCAAGCCATCAATTTCCTGCGCCAGCGTGTCAAGTTGCTCCACAAAACACACGTGTCGCAAGAAAAGCTGCTCTACGAGAGTCTCTATAAATTTAAATCTGTATTGTATTGCATACCTTGTATTAGATATTGCTTACAAATTAATATTTCTGTCCAAAAACTAAATATTAATATTATACTAGATATTTGTTATTATTGTAAAAACCAGATCGAACCAGTCGATTCGATCGAAAAATCGGTAAATCGGATCCTTGACCAGTCTGGTTGATGAATCTGACCGAACAAGGAATAGAACCATTGAGAATCGGTTTAAACTGGCCAATTCTGATAAAAATCGGAGAACCAGTGGCTTTTGTTCAACTGACCAGTTCGAAAGTTTTTTTTTCTTAATTCATTTGCCAAAACGATGTCGTTTTGGTTAAAAAAAAAAAGAGACTCGAAGCTCGAAGGTAACCCCCAATCCCTGTTTCCCCAACCCTAATTGACTAATTCCCTAACCAGTAACCACAAGTCCACAACGGCTAACCCTACCTCACCTCCTCACCTCGCGAGTCGCGACATCACCTCACCGCCGCCCGCCGTCTTCTTCTTCGTCTCACCTTAGAAGACCTCACTGCGACCTGAAGTCTCAAGGAATAGAACAGAACCCTTTATTTGCTTTGTCTCACCTTCGTCCCTATCTCTCATATTTGTCGTTGCCGTCGTCGCGCCGCCACCGTCGTCTTCGTCCTCTGCTGTCTACTCTGTCAATCAGGTTAGTTGAATATGTTGTTCTCCTTTGTTCTGCTTTGTTCTTCTAATGTTTGTTGAATATTCTTGTTGAAAACTTGAAATTATGAAGATGTTATGATTTATGAATAATGTTGTTATGTTGTTTTGTTCTGTTCTGTTATGAAAACTTGAAATTTCTAGGATGAATAGGTGAAATTTCTATTGTTGAAATAGCTACTTGTTGAAATAGGTGATGTTGAAGTAATGGTTTAGTATGAAACTATGAATCTGCTTGTTCTGTGAATTTAAGGTTGTTGTCTTGCTGAATAGGTAATAGGAAATAGGGAATTTAGGGTTGTTGTTGTTTTATAATTTTACTACTTCATATTGTTTAAAAATGGCTTCTGCGAATATACCATCAGAAACACCATCTTTGCAAGAACAAGGATCAACTTCTGATGCATCAATTGGAACCCAAAAAAACAATAACAGAGCAAAAACCAATCCTACATGGGGTCATTGTAAACAAGTTGTGAAATCTGGAAAAACCATTCTGTTATGTATATATTGTGAGAAGCTTATTAGAGGTGGAGGAATTCATCGATTTAAGCTTCATTTGGTTGGGAAAGGAGGAGATATTGAGTCATGTCGAAAGGTGTCAGCTGCAGTGAGACACCAATTCCATCAAAGCATTGAAGAGTTTCGAAGCAAGAAAAGAAAAACTCAAGAATAATATGCAGAAAGTTATAACGCTTGTGATGAAGTTGAAAGAGAGTTTGACGAGATCGAACGTAATGAGATGAAACAACAACAAAAATCTAAAGTTCCAGCACCTAGCTCTAGAAAAGGAAAACAAGTGAAAAGATTACAATGCTATTTTCCATCGGCAACAACACCCGGAGCTCAACCAACTATCAAAAGCATTCTTCAAAGCAAAGAAATTGTGAAGAAATGTGATATTGCTATTGCGAAATGGATGATGGATGCCTCTGTTCCATTTAATGCGGTTAATTCAGCTTATTATCAGCCAATGATTGATTAGGGATGTTGTATTGTTTGTTGGTCTTGAGAATGTTGTGCATATTATAACAGACAATGCTGTAAACTATGTTGCTGCGGGAAGGTTGTTGGAGGCTGAATTTCCTAAATTGTATTGGTCCCCTTGTGCAGCTCATTGTGCTAATTTGATGTTTCAAGATATTGGAAAGTTACAAGAAGTGAGTGAAATTGTGTCACAAGCTTCAATGATCACCAAATATATCTATAATCATTTCTATCCGCTGTTCTTGATGAGAAAGTTTACAGGTGGGCGGGAAATACTTCGTCCGGCTCCAACTCAGTTTGCGACTAATTTTATTGCTTTGCAAAGTATTTTGGCTCAAAAGGATCTTTTGAGAGCTATGGTGACCTCTAAAGAATGGACAAGCTCAGCTTACTCCAAAGAAGTCAAAGCTAAGAGATCTTGTTAAGCTTACTGAGCCACTTGTCCGTGTTTCACGTATTGTGGATAGTGAAGACAAAGCTGCCATGGGTTTTCTTTATCAAGCAATTTATAAGGCTAGAGGAGAAATGGTAAAAAGGTTTCAAAAAATAAAGAAGGTTACTGATCCTTATTTGAAGATTTTAGATATCCGTTGGGATGCACAACTTAAGAAAAATCTTCATGCTGCTGGTTATTGGTTAAATCCAGTTTTTTGATTTGCAAAGCATAGGCAAACGACTTCTGGCTTGTTGGATGTCATTGAGAAATATGCTTATGGTGATCCTAATTTGAATTCTAAGCTGACAAGTGAGATAAGGATCTTTAAGAAAGCTAAACAAGATTTTGGAAGACCGTCTACAATACATGAATGAAGCATTGTTATGCCAGGTGGATTTCTTCATAAATTTTGGCTTTTACGATTGTGATGTATTTATGATTTGATATTTATGATTGTGATCCATTATTTTTTGTTTTTTATGTTAAGATCAATGGTGGAAATTTTATGGTTGTGGAGCGCCAAATTTGCAAAAGTTGGCGATTCCTATTTTAAGCCAAACTTGTAATTCTTCAGGTTGTGAGTGCAACTGGAATATTTTTTAACACAGTCACGCAAAGAAGAGGAATCGGTTAGAGAATAAAAAACTTAATGATCATATTTATGTTCATTACAACTTAAGGTTACAACAAAGGTACTTTCTTTATTATTTTAAGTTGAAAGCATTATTTTAAAATTTTAATCATCACAAAAGTGACGAAGTATATTGATAACATAGGAACCAAATGAGAAATCAAGTTTATGATCCAATTTGTCTTGATGCATTTGAGGATCATTCGGAATGGATATTGGAAGATTCACCACCATTTTTAACTCCTGAAGAAGTTGATTCTTTACAAAATGATCTTACAAATATGTCTCTTCAATCACCTCTAGATGATTTAGCTATTCTTTTATTTATTTATGAACTATGATCAATTATGATTTTGGTATGCTTTATAACATGTTTTATATTATTTTTTATCTTGATTTGTGAAACATTATCTATAATGCTAGATCAATTGGATTTGAAAGATGATCGAGATGATGATGGAGCCAATAATTCTATGAAAAATGTAAATAAAAATGAAACCAATCAGGATGTAGCTCCACATTTGTCAGATGAAGAACAATTTTCCGACTTCAAAATCACTCCTTGGATATAGTTTATGAGTTGTTATTGTAAGAACCGGAGTTTTTCACGTTAAACCGTTTTAATTAAATAATAATTTTTAAGTGCCCGGAGTAGATTCAAAATTTAGAAGTTTTAATTTAAAAATTTAAAGATGAAATTTGGTTTCAATGAGTTTTTCTGAGTTGAAAAATGTATCTTTTTCGAAAAGTTTTTATAAAAATGTGTACTGGTGCTTAAGCCGGTAGTACCGGCTCTAGTCTGTTCAATACTGCGTATTTTGGAAAATAAGATTTTAGAAAATTAAATTTATTGTTTTGAAAAGACAAGAATAATTTAGAATCGAAAACCGGACACTAATCTTAAAGGTTTTGGCGCAAAGTAGGCCAAACGGACCTAAAACGCTAACGGGTTGGACCGGGCCCAAACTAGGCCCAAGGCCCAACATATATAAGTGAGTTAATGAGCCAAATCAACTCATTTTCATCCAGAAAGAGAGGGAGGCACGCTTGGTTGAGAAGGGAGGGAGAAGAGGGCTTGGCACTATTTACCTCCATCTTCCTCAATCACCGTGGGATAAGATAAGGAATCTCTATATCATTGTAGTTTGATGTAGTGTGAGCTTTAGTTGATAATGCATGGTTATGTTGTATGTATGAAGCTTGTTTTTGGAGTTGGTGGTGGCTTTTGGTTTGGCTTTGGTGGTTTGGAGCTATGTGGAAACTTGTTGGAATCAAGTTTGGTGTTTGAGCATATTGAAAATTGGCCAAAGTATGGTTTCCGTCTCCTCTGTGTAATATGTAATATCTCTGGACACTTAGACTAGTAGACCATAGGATAGGATTGAAATTGGATGTTGACAATTATGATGTATGATGACTTTGAGTATATGTAGCCTGATGATGGATTATTGATGTTGTGTTAAGGTTGATGGATTATTGATGTTGTGTTGAGATTGGTGTTGGGTGACTATTATGATAATGATGGGTGATAAGTGATGGATCTATGTATGAGAAATTATTGATGTGTAATGTTGTTGTGAAATGTTTGGGAGCTTAATGATTTGATGATGAATGTTGAGAATTATTATGATTGTTGAGAGTTGTTGGTATTGTTGATGATTGATGATGAATTATGAAAATGTTATTGATGAATGAGGAGAACTAGGAGTGTTTTTTATTATTTTAGATGTTAGAAAATAATGATTTTGATGGTGTGGAATAGTATAAATGGGAGGTTATTGATGTTGAGTTTGAGGAATGAGTGGTATGGACTTTTGTGTTGTTTTGGTAGTAATTGGATTGTGAGTAGTTTGGTTTTGAAATGAGAGTTTTGGTAAAAGTAAGTTTTTAAGATTTTTGGTAAAAATGGGTTTTAGGCCAACTTTGGCGGATTATATCTTGAGCTACAGTTTTAGAAACACAATGATTTTTATATCAAATTAAAGATAATTCAAAGAGCTTTAAAATAGTATAAATTTTGTAGAGAAAGATATGATTGTTGAAAGTTTGGCTCAGAAATATGAATTTTGTGATGTTGCAGAATTTGTGATTTCTGGTTTGTGTGTGCACGTACACTGCTGTGCGCGTGATCTAATCAGTGGCACTTTGTAACTTGTGCATATGCATAACCTTGTGCGCACGCACACCCTGTGTATTTTTGAACGTGTGCGTACGCACACTCTTGTGCCACGCACACACAGTGAGGTGCCTACTGTTGGGTGCGCTAGCACACTCTGGTGCGCATACACACCCTGGAAATTTGCAAGCTGTGTGTACGCACAACCTCGTGCACACGCATACGCTGGAATTGGCAATCTGTTTAGGGCAATCGCACATATCTGTGCGTGTGTTAAAATGAAAATTTTTACCTTCTGTGCGTACACATACTTCTATGCATACGCACACTTGTTGAAAATTCTCCTGGGCGTGCATACGCACAACCCTATGCATACGCACACTGTCCTATTTTTCAATGAAAACCTTGTTTTTTAACTATTTTACTTGCACGACAAGCTTGAAAACTTCCATAACACTTGTTTAAAACTTTTTTGCCAGTTTTAGGGTCTAGGATTAAGGGAGAAATGATAAAGGAATAAAAAGGGTATTCTTAGTTATGAGTTTAGAGCCGGTGACATAGGTTTTGGAAGGTTTGTGTAATTTCTAGCTTGAGTTGTGAGTGTTGAGTTGTGAAGTATATGGTTGAAAAGATTTTTGATAAGTTAGAAACTGGTGATGGTTATGATGAGTTGAGGGCGTGGAAACGAATGAAAAAATTATTGGATTATATGGGAGTGTGCGGAGCCTATATCTCCAGCGTGGTAGATTTCTCTGCTGCACGAGTAGTTGTTGTTGAGAGTGTACGGAGCTTATATCTCCGGCATGACAGATTTCTCTGCTGCATGTGTAGTTGTGGTTGTTTCCTTCTCTGTTGCATGAAGTGTGCGGTGCCTATATCCCTGTCATAGTAGACTCCCTACTACATGAGTGTGCAGGGCACGATATCTCTGTTGTAGCAGAAAAGGCTACATCCGGGAGGATGTGTCAGGTTGGCATTTATAGACTGACAAGTGATATCACGAGCCAATAGGACAGGCATTCATCATATGCATCTCTTATATGCTTGCTTGCTTTGATTACTTGAGTTTGCCTAATTGTATAATATGCCTACTTGCTATTTGATTACTTACTGTATATGTATATTACTTGTGCTTTACTTGTATACATTATCTGTGTCTTCTGCTGGGATTGAGGAGGCTCGGTAGGCGGTGGTGATGGGATCGCACGGAAGTTGGGTTGGCGAAGGCTGTGGGATACAGTGGTGTATTTAATATTAGTTAGAAATTCCCTAAGTTTTAGATACCATGTTTATGGTTTATGGTTTAAGTTATTTATTTCGTTAAGCTTGAATATCTGTTTGGTGTGAAGCTCTAGGATTGCCTCTGGCGTCCCGGGGTCTAACATCTTATATTATTGGGTACTGTTACCATACTGACAACCTCTGGTTCTCATTCCATACTTTGTTGTTGTTTTTCAGATGCTGGTCGCAACCCACCTCAGTGAGTTGCTTGATGGTAGCAGAGTAAAGGACCTTATTCTATTTTATTGTCATTTTGGTTATTTTGACTAGTTCTCTCACTTCTGTATTTATATTTGCCTTAGAGGCTTACTTTGAGAGATATATTTTGTATATGTTGTTTTAACCTTCAAAACTCCATATGTTTACATATTGACTAGTCGGCCTAAACTCCGTGAGTTGAGGCTAGTTTCTTATGACTATTATACTCTCTTATATACTAATATTTTGTTGTTTTGTTTCTGTATCTTGTCTTTTTCGCTCGAAATTATCGTGTGAATGCTTTGCACTTTTTGAAACTCTATTTTTGAGCTTATATCTTCATCAGGTTTCTAGAATTATTACTCCTTCTATATATGTATGTATGTATGTATGTATGTATGTATGTATAAGTCTCAGAATTGTCGTGACCTCTGATTAACCTTTACTTTACGGCATGAGGTAAGGCTTAGGGTAATTATGGTGTTACAGTTATCTTTATTGTGTCTAATTAAGATACTATTGTAGTAGTACTAACTAATTCCATGCCTATCTTTGTATTAGTTATCTTTAGACTTTGAAACTTAGTTATTTTTAAAGATATGTATTTTGAATTTATTAAGTTTATGACTATTTTTAGTATTTTATATTTTTTATTTATGTAGAATCGGTTTTATCAATTCAACCAGTGGTTTATCAGTTGAACTAGTAAACCAGTGAACCAGTAACCTGACTGGTTTGATCACCGGTTCAGTTCTCACAACTATGGTATTTGTGATGAGCCCACCATTATATGAATTTTATTCATATAATATGTAGCTTGTATGAATATATTATTTTGCTCTAGAGTTATATCTGCCAGTCTATTTTTAAATATATATTTTTTTTAAATTAAAAAAAGGGAGAGACTTTCTATCATTTGTAACTTATATTTCATCAAACTAATTATTATCTCATATAGCCTTTTGAGATAAATACAGTTGATGATTTATATCAGTTCAATAGGAATAAGTATATCTTCACTATTCTTGTATGTCAACAGCATACAGAATTGTAAATAAGGTTATATATTCAACTCTAATGGAGACAAGTATAGTCTCATTAGGTGCCTTAAGAAAGTTATAAAGCTTAAAAGTGTATAAAGTTTATTATGCTTCAACAGTAATATGATAGATAACAAATTTGTACACTTATAGTTTTTGTGTATTTAGTTAGTATCTTTAGCAGATATTTGAGTCAATAAAGAATGAATCGCTAAATAGTAGATAAACAAGTTTTGTTATAGCAAAACATTACATGGTCATACATATGAAGTCAAATTCTGATTTTGTTGGTTGTCAAGACAATTTTGATCCATGACAAGTATATTCATATGCTCATTGGAAGAGTTCTTTGAAAAAGTATTGAGAAAAATACTTATTGTTCTTTTCACTAAAGCACCTGAATATAAAACACCTTTTGAAGGCATCCAATTAGGTAACTATAAACATGTGTCACAAATTATGAATATATATATATTGGAAAGACTACTTGAGTTATTTTGTGATAATGTGTTAGTAGTCTAATATTTTTTAATTATTATTAAATAAGAGAGTTCAGAGTGTTTAAGTGTCTAATGAGCAAATTAGCATAAACTCCATAAATGCATGCACATTTGATTTATAAGAAATAAACACCTAAGGTCTTTCGTGCGGATACTATATTCATATGGGTGTCATATCATTTTATGATATATTGTTTCAATGGGAGTGTGCATTAGGATGCTCATATGGTTTAGACAAATTTATGAATATAGATATTTCTACAGAAATAAAGTATATAGTTTTGCTTTTCACTTTAACTCATGATCTTATAAAGGTATTGTTCATACCCTGGGTCGAGCTGTCCGACCTGGGATGTTCGACAGACAAAGCAACCGACCTCTTCAGGTCAGGACAACCCGACCTCTTCTCAAAGTGCTCGACCAAGTCACAGGAAAGCCCAAACAAAGGGCCCAAATAGAGGAACACGTTCCAAATCCAAGGGCAGCCCAAGCCTACAGGGAGAAGGGCGATTCCCTTGAAGATAAGATGACCTCACCTGAAGATAAGATAAAGATAAGATAAGATAACTAACTTATCTTATCCATAGAAGGTCACATCTCACCATTATAAATACACTGGAGCACCCAGGTATAATTCATACTCTGATTCTACTCAATACCTGCTTAATACCCTTGCTAACTTAAGCATCGGAGTCCCTTGCAGGTACCCCCACCCTCCGGGGACGAAGGATCAGCACCACCACCAAGTCCAACAAGTCGGACACGGCGGCTCCAACCACCATCAACAAGTCAGATACAACAGCTCCGACCAGTACAGAAGATCTCATCCGAGATCGACCTACAGTTTCAGGTAACCCTCGGAACATTGGCGCCGTTGCCGGGGAACCTGGAAGTCATCCCATCACCATGGCAGACGACCATGACAATGACCACGATTCAGATCTGGAAAAAAGAACACCGCATAAGAACGCGGATGTCACGCTGCAAGATACCCCGGAAACCAACAAGGACAAATACTCACCGAATTCGGGGGCAATAGAAGCGCTCCTAGACTGCCTAAAACAACTTGAAAAAGAAACCCAACAACAACGGAAAATAGGAAAGATCTACAAAGAGAGGTGCGGCGACGTCGAGAATTGGAAGAAAAACTACAGCAATTGGAAGCCGACCTTAAATTAAAAGCCCCTCGGGCCAATCTCGAAGAAAATTCACGCAAAGAGCAAGACCCGTTCACCAGGGAAATCATGAAAACTAAAATTCCAAAAGACTTTAAACTCCTGGATATGACCCTGTATGATGGCACCACGGACCCCAACCATCACCTCAGCAACTTCAGAAGCAGAATGTACCTCACCGACGCCCCAGATGCTGTTTGCTGTAAAGCCTTTCCAACAACCCTCACAAAGACGGCAATCCCATGGTTTGACAACCTGCCCCCTAAGTCCATCTCAAGCTTTGATGACCTAGCTAAAAAATTCCTAGCCAGATTTTCCATTCAGAAAGATAAGGCCAAACACGCACCCAACTTACTAGGGATCAAACAAGGAGATCGGGAGAGCCTCCGCAACTACATGGAGAGATTCAACAAAACGTGCATGGACATACAAAGTCTACCAATAGAGGCCGCCATCATGGGACTCATCAACGACCTACGAGAGGGACCTTTTAGCCAGTCTATATCAAAAAAGTACCCGACCTCCTTAGACGAAGTACAAGAACGAGCAGAGAAATATATCAACATGGAAGAAAACGCTCGATTAGGGGAAACCTCAAAATCGGGGGCCTCCTACCGAGACAAAGACAAGGAATCCAAGAGAAAAGAAGATCGACAAGGGGAGAAAATAAAAAAATACCATAATTACACTCCTCTCAGAGCATCCCTGGTCGAGATATACAAAGAAGTCTGCCATATGAAAAAAATCCCCCCAGCACGACCACTCAAAGGCAAAAGGGGAGGAGAAAACCGGAAGGAATATTGTGAATACCATCGAGTCCGAGGACACTCCACAAATGAATGCTTCGACTTAAAAAATATCATAGAAAAGTTGGTAAGAGAAGGAAAATTAGATCGATTTCTGGCCACCCGAGATGATGATCAAAGAAAGAGACGAAGGGATGAAGATAACGAACGAACCGAACGATCACCTCGGACGCCAGAGAGGCATGTCCACATGATACATGGCAGATTCGCAGGAGGAGGGATCTCCAAATCATCTCGCAAAAGATATCTCAAAGAAGTATATCATGTCGAGGGAAAGGAAGAAGCACTCAACATCCCGGCAATAACATTCACTAAAGAGGACGCCTCCGGCATCATCTCAGGACACGACGATCCCATGGTCATCACCATCATATTGGCAAACGCCAATCTACACCACACCTTAATAGACCAAGGGAGTTCCGTCGACATCTTATTCAAAACAACCTTCGATAAACTCAGCTTAGAAGAAAAAGAACTTAAAGCATATCCAAACAGTCTGTTCGGACTAGGAGATACCCCGGTTCAACCACTGGGATACATACCACTACATACAACCTTCGAAAAAGGGAACCAATCCAGGACCCTCAAAATAGACTACATCGTGGTCGATGTAAGTTCAGCTTATAATGCTCTCATAGGTCAGACAACACTCAACCAACTTGGCGCAATAGTCTCGACCCCACATCTATGTATGAAATTCCCCACTACGAAAGGAATAGCCACAATAAAAGCAGATCAAAAAATGGTACGTCGCTGTTATAACGAAAGCCTAAACCTCAGAGGTGGGGGAGAAGAGTTCCACACAATCGAGCTGGGCGGAGTCCAACAACGAGAAGAGCTTTGTCCACAGCCAGAAGGTGCGATAGAGAAGATTCAGATCGGGGATACGTCAGAAAAAATAACTAATATCGACACAATCCTAAGAGAAGATTCAAAAGAATTACTAATACAATTCTTACGAGATAATGTTGATCTCTTCGCGTGGAAAGCCATAGACATGCCAGGAATAGAACTTAAGCTAATGAGTCATAAGTTGGCAGTCTACCCAGGATCTCGGCCGGTACAGCAAAGACGAAGAAAACTTGGGCCAGAGCGATCCCAGGCTGTGGAAGAACAAGTACAAGCACTACTGGAAGCAGGATTCATAAGAGAAGTCAAATACCCTCTATGGCTAGCCAACGTTGTCTTGGTGAAAAAATCAAATGGGAAGTGGCGAATGTGCACCGATTACACCGATCTCAACAAAGCTTGTCCAAAAGATCCATACCCACTCCCAAGTATTGACGCTCTGGTAGATGCTTCCTCCGGATATAGATATCTCTCGTTTATGGACGCATACTCGGGGTACAACCAAATCCCCATGTACCCACCAGATCAAGAAAAGACCTCGTTCTTAACACCGAAAGCAAACTACTGCTACATTGTAATGCCTTTCGGTCTCAAGAACGCAGGAGCTACTTATCAAAGGCTAATGAACAAAGTCTTCTCGGATCACATTGGAAAAGTCATGGAAGTCTACGTGGATGACATGCTAATAAAAACATAAAGCGAAGAGACATTATTGTCCGACCTGGCCCAAGTGTTCGACACCATAAGAAAGCATGACATACGACTCAATCCCGCAAAATGCACCTTTGCAGTAGAAGCGGGCAAATTCTTAGGTTTCATGCTCACACAAAGAGGAATTGAAGCAAATCCAGACAAATGTCAGGCCATACTTAACATGAAGAGCCCAACCTGTGTCAAAGAAGTACAGCAACTCAACGGGAGATTGGCCGCCTTATCCCGATTCTTAGCAGGAGCTGCGATAAGATCTCTCCCCTTCTATGCTACTTTAAGAAAGGGAAAACAGTTCGAATGGACAATAGAATGTGAGCAAGCCTTCCAAGACTTTAAGAAGTTCTTAGGACGGCCACCTATCCTATCTCGACCACGAGAAGGAGAACCACTCATATTATATCTCGCAGTAGGAAACTGGGCAATAGCCTCAGCACTAGTCAGAGAAGACGAGAATGGACAACAACCCGTCTACTTCATCAGTAAAGCACTACAGGGATCCGAGCTAAACTACCAGAAAATAGAAAAATTCGCCTATACTCTCATTCTAACATCCCGACGATTCTGCCCTTACTTCCAGGCTCACACCATTAAGGTTCGAACTAACCAACCCCTAAAAGAAATATTGCAGAAAACAGACTTAGCAGGCAGAATTCTACAATGGGCAATCGAGCTGTCAGAATTCGACCTCCAATATGAAGCTCGAACGGCCATCAAATCACAGTATCTGGCCAACTTTATCGCAGAATTCACAGATGTCCTGGAAACCCTCACAGAATGGAATCTCTATGTGGACGGTTCTTCAAATAAAACTGGAAGCGACACAGGCGTAATAATAGAAAGCAACCAAGGAACCCAAGTCGAGCTCTCCCTCAAGTTTGGGTTCCCGGCCTCAAATAACCAGGCGGAATATGAAGCATTGTTAGCTGGTTTGAAGCTGGCTGAAGAGGTGGGAGCTCAAAAACTCAACATTTATAGCGATTCACAAGTGGTCACATCACAAATAACAGGGAGCTACCAGGCCAAAGATCCCACCATGAAAAGGTATTTAGATAAGACCAAGGAATAGCTCGGACAAATTGGGGAATATAAGATCTACCACATACCCCGCGAACAAAATGCCCGAGCTGACGCACTCTCGAAACTAGCCAGCACCAAACCAGGGGGCAACAATAGAAGCCTCATCCAGGAAATATTACAGAACCCGTCAATTTCGGAAGAAGAAAAAGTCCTAGCCATAGTAAACCAGGACCAAGGATGGATGACCCCATAATCAACTACCTCAAAACAGGAACACTCCCGACAGAAGAAAAGGAGGCGAAAAGGCTAAAAAGGGAGGCACAGTACTACACCATCATAAACAACATACTGTACAAAAGAGGGATCTCAGTACCATTATTAAAATGCGTTCTGACCTCCCACACAAGGGAAGTGTTAGTAGAAATACATGGCGGTTTGTGGCAACCATCTCGGAGCACAGGCTCTTGTAAAAAAAGTACTCCGGGCAGGGTTCAATTGGCCAACATTATAGAAAGAAGCCATAGAATTTGTAAAGACATGTCCACCATGTCAGAAACATGCCAACTTTTACATCGCCCCGCCAGAAGAGCTCATCAGCGTGACTTCTCCTTGGCCGTTTGCAAAATGGGGACTCGATCTTCTCGGCCCCTTTCCCCAGGGATCAGGACAAGTTAAATTTCTCAAAGTAGGGGTAGACTACCTTACAAAGTGGATCGAGGCAGGACCCCTAGCTAACGCCACCGCCCAAAGAAGTCGGAAATTCCTATATAGAAACATTGTTACAAGGTTCGGAGTTCCATATTCAATAACCACAGACAATGGCACTCAATTCACAGATGCAGGCTTCAGAAAACTAGTAGCCGACTTGAATATAAAGCACCAGTACACCTCCGTCGAACATCCACAGGCCAATGGACAGGCCGAAGCCGCCAACAAAGTCATATTGGCCAGGTTAAAACGAAGATTACAAGATGCAAAGGGAGCCTGGGCAGAAGAGCTTCCACAGGTCCTATGGGCATATCGAACGACACTACATTCCACCACAAAGGAATCCCCCTTTCGGTTAGCATACGAAATAGAGGCAATGATTCCAGTAGAGATTGAGGAAAGATCGCCTAGAGTAGTTCATTACAATGAGGGAGCGAACTCCCAACTTCAGAGGGAAGAGCTCGACCTATTACCTGAAATCCAAGAAAGAGCTCGGATCAGGGAGGAAGCTCTAAAGCGCCGAATGGCTTCCAGATATAATCAAAGGGTAGTACCGAGAAGTTTTACAGAGAACGATCTTATCCTAATCCGAAATGATATTGGAACAACTCGACCAGAAGAAGGAGAGCTGGCAGCAAACTGGAAAGGACCCTACCGAGTTATAGAAGTACTTGGGAAGGGCTACTACAGACTGTCCGAACTCGATGGACGAGAGCTACCCAGATCATGGCACGCCTGCAACCTAAGAAGGTACTACAGTTAGAAAAGGTAAAGGATCTCATTATTGGATGCACTCTTTTTCCTGAAAAGGTTTTTTAATGAGGCACCAGGTTGAGACCTATACACTATCCGACTTAAAAGGATGAAAAAATTCCCACATGTATATATTTTGCACTTTTCTTTGAATGAAATTTATTTAGATATTCTACAAGATTTCAAGACACATTAATCTGAAGTATTCATCATCCGATTATAAAGCAACAGATCGGCAGAAAGTGAAAAACAATTTCACTGCACGATCACGATAAAGATAACCGTCCGATAAAGGTGAAAACGCGATTCACCCAAAAGACGATCTAAAGATGCCAACCACTTTCTACAAATTGGCAAAGATGAACACAGAATAATGTAAGAAGTTATCGAAAGCAATCCAAAAAAGAGCCTAACGAGGTCTTACGGATAGCTAAAATAATAATTTAAAGACTGGCCGACGTTCAGAAGTCGGACCAAGTCAACCCAAGTTATAAGTAAACCCTGGAAAGAGGTCTGGCCAACCCTATTAAAGAGGATTACTTTAACTTAAGAAGAGATCGACCTAACGAAGCCGGTTTCCTACAAAACAAAGTTATAAAATTAATCCCTGAAAGAGACCTGACAAAGGTCCAAGAAAGAGGATTACAAAAATAACTTAAGAAGAGATCGACCTAATGAAGTCGGTTTCCTACAAAACAAAGTTATAAAATTAATCCCTGAAAGAGACCTGACAAAGGTCCAAGAAAGAGGATTACAAAAATAACTTAAGAAGAGATCGATCTAACGAAGTCGGTTTCCTACAAAACAAAGTTATAAAAGTAATCCTTGAAAGAGACCTGACAAAGGTCCAAGAAAGAGGATTACAAAAATAACTTAAGAAGAGATCGACCTAACGAAGTCGGTTTCCTACAAAACAAAATTATAAAAGTAATCCCTGAAAGAGAAAAATAACTTAGAAAGAGATTGACCTAACGAAGTCGGTTTCCTACAAAACGAAGTTATAAAAGTAATCCCTGAAAGAGACCTGACAAAGGTCCAAGAAAGAGGATTACAAAAATAACTTAGAAAGAGATCAACCTAACGAAGTCGGTTTCTTATGAAAACAAAGTTATAAAAGTAATCCCTCAAAGAAACCTGATCAAGGTCCAAGAAAGGGGATTACAGAAATAACTTAGAAGGGACCAACGCAAAAGAATCAGTTACGGAGCACCAAAAATACGTACAAAGGCGAGAAAACCGAGAAACAAGTCGGACCCACATAGACACAAACTCAAAGGATCCAAGCCATAAACAAAAAAAAAGCAATCCCAAGAAGTCGAGCCGTAAGGTTCCAGCATTCTCAGAAAGTAGAAGAGAAAACAAAGTCAAAAACCTTGATATAATCTACAAAGTTAAAAAAGCCTCGGCGGCCATCAACACCTACCAAAGATAGCGAGCTACTCTTTGTTTTTCAAAATAAAAGTTGCTAAAACAAGCAACTAGAAACCGTCAGCAAAATAAACAAAGTTTCAAAAAGCCCACAAGCCGGGCCAACTACATAAATATCTAGAAAGAGATCAGCAAGCATCAGGAGCCTTCTTGGTAGCATCAGGACAAGGAGAAGGAGGGCGAGTCTGAATAGGCACAGCATTTATAGTTCCATCCTCCTGGTTTAGAACCTGGCAATCTAAACCAGGTGCAACCGGAGGGGCAGAAGAGGTCGACACTTTGGCAGAGGACACAGGGGGAGGATCAGCATCATCATCACCCTCATCATCAGGGACAATCTTGCCATCCCTAACAACGTTGTCCAGGCTGAAAAGGGCGAGATCGGCCTCGGGAGCAATGACCCGAACTTGCTCCTTCAAATTCTCGTAAGCAGCAGTCACACTGCCAACAAGATGACCTTGGAGCTCAGAATAATCTTCCCAGACATTATCCAACTCCCCCCTTAGACGCATCACTTTCCGATAAGTCGTAACGTAACTCTCCTTATGCATCAGGGCTGTGTCCTCGGCCAACCTCAAAGAAGCTGCCAGTGAAAGGGAGCTAGCCTTCTCATTCTTTAGATCCTTCTCCAACTTGGTCACCTTTAATTCAAGTTCCTTCTTCAGCCCCTTCATTCGGTCAAACTCCTGCTTTGCCTCCTCCATAAATGCTTTGGTAGCATGGAGAGGAAGATTCTGAGCAGTTCGGTATATAGCAGCCGCCATATATGCCATCTGTACGTGATTTCGGGCCATAAATTCCAAATGATGGAGGATGGACACATCGTCCATGGAGAGAGTACCATAGGGACCGATTTGCTGATCCAAAAATTCAATGGCATTAAAGTCGGGAGCGTTTAGGTCGAAAGGCTCAGCTGTTTTTTGTTTTTTATTGGGAGGAGCAACAGAAGAAGCAGTAGAAGTAAGGAGAGGATCCACCAAACGAACTCGGGGAGTAGGGATCACCTTCTTCACCCCAGGGGAACTCGGCACAGACAGCTTCACGTGCACTTGGGAGGATCCTTCCCCAGCCACCTTGGCCGAGATGTTTTTGGCAGCAGTCGCCCTCTGCGCTCTTTTAAAAGCTTTCATGGATTCATTATTCTTCATCGCCT
>NC_029772.3:16145283-16183361 GCF_000817695.3 Arachis duranensis | reverse complement strand
AGTGTTCTTCCAAGACAGTCACAAAGGCTCGCTCAACCTCATCCAACATTTCCCACGTATATCGGGACACCCTCACATCTTTTTGCCATTCTAAGGGAAAATCAGGCTCGTCATTTTCATCCAGAAAGAAGGGCCGAGCTCCTTCAACAGCTCGGACCTTGAAAAAGTAGTTTTTAAAATCACGGAATGACTCGTCAAACATGGAAAAAATCTTCTTTCCTTGGGTAGAGCGGAAGGAGACCCAAGCTGCCTTCTTTTTTACCACTCCGGGTTTAGTCAAGACAAACAGATAGAAAAAGAGAGATTGGGAAGCAGGGATACCAAAACCATTGCACAACAATTGAAAAATCGTTATGAAACCCCAGGAATTAGGGTGAAGTTGAGAGGGGACGACATTGCAGGACCATAACAGGTCGATCTCAAATTTAGTGAAGGGAAGGGTGATACCCAGCTGACCAAAGAAAAAGTCATAAACATAGAAGAAAGGGCGATCGTCAACAACCCGAGTAGAGAAGCAGACTCTCTCGTCAGAAGAGGGAGGGACAAGTTCATAGTTCTTCTCATCACCAGGATTACTATAGACACTATGGAACTGCCTAAGCTGCACGCAAAACTCAGAATCAACTAGAGAGACACACATAAGAACCATCGAGTCCACCCAATTGGCCATGCCCTTAGGGACCTGGGAAGGCATCTCTACAACATTGTTTTGGGAAGACATGAGGCCAACTAAAATCCTACAAAAAGAAAAGAAGAGCGGATTACTTTAAAAAACATCTCGGATGAGGGGCAAAACAACTCGACGAACGGACAAACAGAGAAGGAAAACCCCAAGACTCAAGCCAAAAATCCTGGGGCATCCCTTGGAGGCAGTAACAAAGCAAGGTTTTTTAGGAAATCTCTATAGCTCACGTCCTGACACTCATCAAAAAGAAAATAAAGTCTCAAAGGATACAAAGAAAGTAAGAACGCAAAGACGCCACTCTTATACAGTTCATTGTCAAAAACACCAAAAATGCCAAGCAGAAAAATAGCAAAGATGCAAACTTTCCCGGAATCAAGCAAAAATCATCAGCGAAGACACAAGCAGAAACAACGACAACATTAAGAAAAAGATCCAAGCAACAAGAAAAAAGATTCGCACCATAAACAAAGAAATTCCAGAGCATGCAACAATCAGGCATGATAAAAGTAGAAAGACCCAAACTTCCTCTAAACAAAATGCAAACTTTCCACATATAAGGAAACAGAAGAAAGAAAAAACAAACCTGGAAAAAGGTAGAAGAAAACCTTGAAAGCCGAAAGAACAGAAGCCACAAAGCCACCACTCGAAAGCGGAAAACTGCGGAGGAAAAAACCTAGAAGTCACCCCTCTTCCACAGAAAGCAGCGACAGAACAGATGGAAGAAACTACGAAAGAAACAGAAAATGAGAGAGTAAAGGGAGAAGTTACGAAGAAGGAGTGAAGAAGAGAAACCATTTTTTTATTGAGAAATTCAAAATAAAAGACTAAGAGAAAATGGGGCAATTAATGCCAATTAAATGCAGATATTAAAACCCTCTCGCGTCCCCAAAAAAGCGCTGATATAAAAGCGCGCGCTTTTAGAGGAAAACGTTCTACATTCAAAAGCTGCTACAAAGGAATCGACAAAATGCTTGAAATCGGCTTCACCAAAGAAGGACCGAAGTCAAAGACTCGACCTCAAAGAAGTCCGAGCTCAAGCAGGGGCACTGTTCATACCCTAGGTCGAGCTGTCCAACCCGGGATGTTCGACAGACAAAGCGACCGACCTCTTCAGGTCAGGACAATCCGACCTCTTCTCAAAGAGCTCGGCCAAGTCACAGGAAAGCCCAAACAAAGGGCCCAAATAGAGGAACACGTCCCAAATCCAAGGGTAGCCCAAGCCTACAGGGAGAAGGGCGGTTCCCTTGAAGATAAGATGACCTCACCTGAAGATAAGATAAAGATTATCTTATCCACAGAAGGTCACATCTCACCATTATAAATACACTGGAGCACCCAGGTATAACTCATACTCTGATTCTACTCAATACCTGCTTAATACCCTTGCTAACTTAAGCATCGGAGTCCCTTGCAGGTACCCTCCACCCTCCGGGGATGAAGGATCAGCACCACCACCAAGTCCAACAAGTCGGACACGGCGGCTCCAGCCACCATCAACAAGTCGGACACAACAGCTCTGACCAGTACAGAAGATCTCGTCCGAGATCGACCTATAGTTTCAGGTAACCCTCGGAACAGGTATTAAAGTTGGACTAGTTGAAAATAGGTATGCATGGGATTATTTTCGCATGTAATTTCTGAATTTTCTTATCAAAATTTGATCTATGTTGTTGAGTATATTAGTATGGTGATTATCGTGGTTTTGTCGCGATACAAATGTGATAAAAGTTGAGATAATTTCATAATTGATAAATGAGACAAACCAAATTGTTAAAGAAATAAGGAAAATAGCATTTAGACGTACGTATAAAGTTTATAAGATGTGATTATCTCAGGAAAATACATATGTATAGTTTCCTAATCTATTTCTGGACAAACATATTAATTGATCATAATCACAATAGCTATTTCGTATTATATGACTTATATAGGTGATCACATTTATTATTATAAATGCTAATAGAATAAATCATTATTACTTTTGATTTGGAATTAAATAAGAATAAAATTAGACATATTATTTTTTTGGGATATAGGGTTTAATGCGTGCCATATTCAAATATAAATAATGACTTTAAGATTTTGGTCTCCAATACATCAAAGCCGCTTCTGTAACTCTTTTCCTATCAAAGGTGTAACAACCACCCCTTCCTAGAAAATTCAATTTGAAAATTTAAAAACCAGTTAGGAGATAGGCTTAGAATTTTAAATTATGGATAGGAATCGAACAACTGCCCTTCTTTTGAATTCAAAATACCCCAGTCACACATACCACCAGAAGTATATAAATAGAGGTATACCGATAGGTAGGAGATCACTCCTCTCAAAGACTAATCTTTCCCTTTTCTTCTACAAAAAAAATGCTTTGTGTGCAAACACAAAGGTCAATCCCATAGTCACTCAAGACTGTTAGAAAAAAAGGTAGGAAATTATGTTTTGTTACTTTTATGCTTGGCATGCGTTATGTTCTATTTTATTATTTGCCTTCTATATTGCTACTATTTGATGCTCTTATTTTGTTATCATGATTATGTGTTTTATGAATTATTCCCCTTTTTCCTTTCCTTTACACGCATGCATGATGTTCATCATCAAAGTTTCTCCCATACGTAAACTCATTATTATTTAAGACTTTTTTTTATCAAGAATACATGCGTATTTTTGTGTTTTCGTGATGAATGCTATTCCTATAATTGTTACTACTACCTTACAAGCCATTTAAGACAAGAGTACATGCCTATCTATAAACTTTGTTTGATTATTTAATATGCCCTATTTTCATTATTTACATTAAAAATATGATACTACACGGTCCTTCCATTATGTTATTATTTTCTCTCTAATTAGAGAGTACATGCCTATCCTGTGCCATATAACTATAGTATCGTTATCATTAATATGGTATCATTATTTCACATGCCCCTTTTATCATTATATATATCTATCTTCTTGCACGATTCTCTTCTTGTGTATGCCTAAACAACTATGTTTGTAAATTGAACTAAGTGGATGATTCTTTGGTAAGGGAAGGTGACCCCTAAAGACAAGATATTGATATGATCCTTCGGTAAGACAAGGTGATCGCCAAAATATTTGGGATATATAAGAACCTTCGGTAAGGGAAGGGGACTCCCACCTTTTATACTTGTTTGAGCTCAATACCTTCTATAAAAGCTACAACTTAAGAAAGAAAAAGTATAAAGAAAAAGTTTAATTGTGTTATTACTCCCAAAGTTGCATCCAGCTTAAGTTGTGATTATGTTGAGTATCCATAAGCTATTATTCCTCTGTTTGGCTTATTTATGTTGATTAGGTTATTATTTTCTTTTATATATGCATACCATTCCATATTTTTAAAATCCTGTAAGTGGACTGGGGATAGATATGGAGGTGTCACATAGCACTCCTACTGAGATCTTTTAAGTTCTCACCCCTTCTCTTTTCCATACTATCTCCAGATGAGCATGGCACATTGGATAGAGATGAGGCAGCACCTTCGATGGTGAATTCTGAGTATGATCCCTCAAAGTATGCGTGGGTAGTTATGACCACTACTATCGTGCTCCAAACTATCTACTTAGGCTGAGATTCCATAGGAGAAGACTCCCAACTGCCTGTCATAACCTTCCTAGATACGAACATTTTAGCACCCAAGAAACGGTCAGCTGAGGTGGTCTACCTCGAGTCAGATTCTGAGACAGAGGAAGAGGATTCCAATAACCTTATCCAGGAGGAAGACCCAATGGAGAACACTCAGAGGAAAAATTGACCTTTTGTGGAAGTTCAAAAGTGGAGTACATGCCTTATTCTCCCATTTCAACACCACGTCAGATCTTAGTTCACCCCACATGGGAACCTTGTTTTTTTGAACTTACTTATGTGTGTTCAATTCAGTCTTTTAATCGCTTATTTATTTTACCTTCATGTGTATTCCTCTTCTTGCATGACGATTGAGATGATTTGCTTCCCAAAAGAGTGACACTCTATCCAAAGGCCTTCAAGGATAGGATTTAACTTAGGGTGTTACATTATTGGTATCAGAGCAAAGTCAATTCTAGGTACCCTATCATAGGAGGTATGACTAATAAAACTTCTCCCTATGGTTATCCGTGAATAGGGAACCTATGGCAAGCCGAGGATGCCCATGTGGCTCAAGCTCGAGCTCCTTAAACCTAGCAAAGCACATGAAGGATATGACAAAGGCAATGAAAGAGCAGGCCCAAGACACCACTCTGATGGTTCAATACCTATCCACACTGGATAACGATTCCAGTACTCCCAGATTGGATGTGGGGCAAGCCCATACAACTTTCGCTGACTTCAAGAAGATTAGCCCGCCTGTGTTCAACGGAGCCTTTGACCCGAATATGGTAGAAGAATGACTGACAGAAATGGAAAAATTATTCAGAATTTTTCTATGCACCGAGGCGCAAAAAGTGAGCTATGCTACCTTCATGCTCAAAACTGATACCGAGTTCTGGTGGGATGGAGCAAGATGGTTATTGGAAGATGCTAGGACAGATATCAGCTGGGCCACCTTCAAAGAAGCTTTCTACAAGAAGTACATTTCTCTTTCTTTTTGGGAGTCTAAGGAGATGGAGTTTCTTTGGTTGAGGCAAGATAGGATTAGTATTAAAGAGTATACGGAGAAATTCGAGAGACTTTGCAAATTCTCCGCCATGTATAAGGCTAATGCGGATGGAAAGAGGAAGTATATGAAGTATCAAGGAGAGCTCAGGGCAAAAATCCTAACCGCAATAATCCCACTGAGAATCTGAGAGTTCTCTTCCCTCGTTAGCAAGTGCCAAGTGATCGAAGAGTGCACCAAGAAACTAGCGTCGGAAAGAAGTGAAGCTTTTAAGAAAAGGCAATTGAACCAAGGATCTTCTCAGCAGCCACCACAGAAGAAGGCCTTTCTTGGAAGAACTATAGGAAGGCAAACTCAACAGAGCATGAATCGCCAGAAACTTCCCACTGATGCCCC
This sequence comes from Arachis duranensis, assembly GCF_000817695.3. Classification (NCBI taxonomy): domain Eukaryota; kingdom Viridiplantae; phylum Streptophyta; class Magnoliopsida; order Fabales; family Fabaceae; genus Arachis; species Arachis duranensis. Next base: position 16,177,692 of record NC_029772.3, on the reverse strand, counting down.
ACCGAAGACCATCGAGCTCAAGGAGAGTGCTTCGTGTGAGAAGCAACATAGGGGTAGGGGATTTGCTGGGGAATATTGCTAGAGAATGCTCAGCAGTTCCCCCACCCCCCGCCGATTTACCACAGCATCAAGGGCAAGTCTTTGCCCTCAGCAGCAAAGAAGCCTATGAGTCAGAAGATCAAATTGAGGGCAAGTGCACAATTAATGGGGCCTCTTTTGCTATTCTATGTGATACTGGTGCTTCTCGTTCATTTATATATCTCTCTGCTACTAATGAGATTAGCTTACTCATGACCAAATTACCATACATCTTATTAGTGACCACCCCAGCCAGTAAGAGTGTCAAAACTCAGCAAATCTGTCTGAGGACTTGTATTCTCATTTCAGATAAGTCGTCCCTTGCTAACCTCGTGTGCCTCCCTTTAGTAGGGCTAGATATCATCTTAGGAATGGACTGACTCAGTGAAAATCGAGTCTTACTAGATTATTTTGAGAAAAAAGTCATCTTCCCCCTCGATCCCCACAAAACACAAATGACTTTCTTACTGGTTTTCCAAGACCATCTAAAGGTACGGATAAAGGGTAAGGGTGTGCCTTGCTAGCTTCGATAAGAGTGGACTCTAGTTAGAAACTGGATGATATACCAGTGGCATGAGAATTTTCATATATCTTTTCTGAATATATACCCGCCTTTTCCCTAGAATGAGAAGTCGAGTTTTCCGTAGACTTGGTACCTGGGACAGGGCCAATCTCCATAGCCCTTTACCGGAGTCCCCGTTGGAACTCACTAAACTGAAAAACCAACTAGAAGAACTACTGTAAAAAAATTTATCAGACCAAGCGCCTTTCCTTCAGGAGCTCCGGTACTATTTGTGAAGAAAAAGGATGACAGTATGTGTCTCTGCATAGATTATAGACAATTCAATAAAATCACAGTGAAGAACAAGTATCCCCTCCCAAGAATAGATGACTTAATGGACAAACTACAAGGTGTAGCACTGTTTTCTAAGATTGACTTGAGATCAAGGTACCATCAAATAAGGGTAAGGGAGGAAGATATCCCAAAGACAGCTTTTCGAACAAGGTACAGACACTACGAGTTTAAAGTAATGTCTTTTGCATTAACTAATGCTCCTGCCGTCTTTATAGACTACATGAACAGAATTTTTCGACCCTACCTCGACAGCTTTGTGATGGTATTCATAAATGACATTTTGATTTATTCTGAGACAGAAGAAGAACATAAGGAGCACTTGTGTATGATACTGGGGATCCTTCAAGAGAAAAATTTATACACAAAACTACCTGTTCATACATCGGTTTGAGCTATAAAGGACCGGGTTGGCCGAACTCTTAGAAGGTTGGCCCATGACCGACCTCTTGGAAGGTTGGCCCATTACCGACCTCTTCACAAAGAGCTCGGCCAAATCGCCATATAAGCCCAAAGCAGGCCCAAAGAAAGGAACACAACCCAATCTAAAGACGGTAAGAGCCTAAAAGATAAGGCGGTTCCCCTAAAAAGATAAGATGACTTCACTCAAAGATAAGATAAGATAACTATCTTATCTCCAGAAAGGTCACTCCATACTACTATAAATACACTGAAGCACCCAAGTATAACTCATACTCTGATTCTACTAAAAACCTACCTAAAGCCCGTGCTAACTTAAGCATCGGAGTCTCTTGCAGGTACCACTACCCTCCGGTGACAAAGGATCAGCAGCACCGCCAGATCCAACAAGTCGGACACGACAGCTCCGGCCACCAGATCCAACAAGTCGGACAGCTCCGACCACCAAGTCCAACAAGTCAAACACAACAGTGCCGCCTACCACCGCAGATCTCATCTGAGATCGACCTACAGTTTCAGGTAACCCTCAGAACAATTTAGGAGATATGAGGTCCGACATATATCTCGGGAATAGAATGCCCGAGCTGATGCACTTTCAAAACTAGCCAGCACCAACAGCTCGGACAATTCGGGGGATATGAGGTCCGACATATACCTCGGGAACAGAATGCCCGAGCTGATGCACTTTCAAAACTAGCCAGCACCAACAGCTCGTACAATTCGGGGGATATGAGGTCCAACATATACCTCGGGAACAGAATGCCCGAGCTGATGCACTTTCAAAATTAGCCAACACCAAACCAGCGGGCAATAATAGAAGCCTCATCAAAGAAACACTGCAAAATCTAACAATCTCGGAGGAAGAAAAGGTCCTAACCATATCAGGTCAGGGTCAAGGATGGATGACACCCATAATCAACTACCTCAAGTCAGAGACACACCCCACAGATAGAAAGGAGGCCAAAAGGCTAGTACGAGAAGCACAATACTACACCATAGTGTACGACGTCCTATATAGGAGAGGAATCTCTACACCTCTGTTAAACTACGTTCTGACCTCTGATACAAAGGACGTCCTAGAGGAAGTCCATGGAGGCATGTGCGACAACCACCTCGGGGCAAGAAGCTCTTGCCAAAAAGGGTACTCGGAGCTGGTTTTTACTGGCCAACCTTACAAAAGGAAGCAACAGAGTTCGTCAAGACATGCCCACCATGCCAGAAGCATGCCAACTTCCCTATAGCTCCACCAGAAGAGCTTCCACAAGTCCTATGGGCATATCGAACAACACCACACTCAACCACCAGAGAATCACCATTTCGACTTGCTTACGGAACGGAGGCAATGATTCTTGTGGAGGTAGAAGAGGGATCCCCTAGAGTGATCCTCTACAACGAAGATACCAACTCCCAAACTCAAAGGGAAGAGCTCGACCTACTTCTAGAAGTCTGAGAAAGAGCTCAGATTAGAGAAGAAGCACTAAATTGTCGAATGGACCTAAGGTCGGTCAGGAGAAGGGAAGTTAGCAGCCAACTGGAAAGGACCATACCAAGTTGTTCAGAAGTACTGGGGAAAGGTCACCACAAAGTGTCTGACCTCGAGGGGCGAGAGCTACCAAGGTCATGGCATGCCTGCAATCTAAGAAAGGCGCCAGACCGAGATCTAAAAGATTGCCCGACTAGAAGGGTAAGCACTAACATGTACACACTTTTATTCATATCTTCATTTTTATTGTTTAAAAGTTTGCAGAATCCCTAAAAAGTTTCCTACCAAGACGCATTAATCTGAGCGCAAGAATTCATCGCCCGATTACAACAAGGTCAGCAAGATGAATACCAAATTCATCGCCTGATCACGATAAAGTCGGCAAGATGAAAACCGAATTCATCGCCCGATTACGACAAGGTCAGCAAGATGAATACCAAATTCATTGCCTGATCACAACAAGGTCGGCAAGATGAAAACCAAAGTCATCGCCCGATTACAAAGAAAACGGCAAGTTGAAAGCGATAAAAACAGATTAATGCAAGAAGTTATAAAAAGTAATCCATAAAAAGCAGCCTGACGAGGCCTGACTAAAAATGGACTACTAAAAATAACTTAAGAAGTACCGACAAGAGAAGTCGGACCACCAAAGAGCGTCTGCTAAAAGGGACACAGGTTCGCCCAAAAAGCCACGACTCCACGACAAGGCTATCAAAATTGTTCAGACTAACTAAAAAGGTTCTACAAGAACACTAAAAAGTTATCGGACAAATTAGCCCCAAGGACCGCCTCGACCAAGCAGAAAGTGGACAAAACAAGAAGCGATCAAAAAGAGGTCGGACAGCAAAGTACCAACACTCTATAAACATCTCACAAAGGCCAAGAAAAGGTCAAAAAGGGCAAAGCCAGAAGTGCTTCGTTGAAAGTTACGAAGTCTTAAAAAGCAAAAGGCACGGCCTCAAAGACGGAGCTAAAAAGACGTCCAAACAAACTAAAAAGAAAGGGTTCAATATGAGAACACCACCTAAAAAGTTGTTGGAAATTAACTATAAAGCTCAAACAGCAAGAAGATGCTTGAACACGACTTCCCCAAAGAGGTCAAATGTAACACCCTAATTAGCCTAAGCCTTACCTCGCGTCGTAAAGAAAAGATTAATCAAAGGTTACAACAGTTCCAAGCTTATACATATATTATATAGAAGGAATTAATATTATCTAGAAGCTCGATGAAGAATATAGCTCAAAAACAGGATTTGAAAAGCGCAAAATGTACTAGCGATGATTCTAACTTAAAGCACAAGAAACAGGTATCGAGTAACCCAACATCAAAGTATAATAGTATAATATCATAGGAAACTAGCCACGACTTGTGGAGTTTAAGCCGGCTAGCAAGATACAGACCATATATGAAACTAGACAGTAAAAATAGCTTATACAAGTTTTGTTCTCTCAATACAAGCCTCTAGGACAAAGTAAAATACAAAAGTGAGAAACAAATATATATAATAAAGCAAAAGACTCCAAAAGATAGTCCAGATCCTCCGCTCTTGTCACCAATCAGACAACTCACCGAGATGGGTTGCGACCTGCATCTGAAAACACAACAAAGATATGGTATGAGAACCGGATGTTCTCAGTATGGTAACAGTGCCCAGTGATGTAGGATATAAGATCCCGGGATGCCAAAGACAATCCTAGACTCCATATCCATCACAAGAATTCACCTTAAAGCATACTAAACCAAAATAGCATAATATGTAATTCCTTAATACAACTTAAGTTGTAGTACCATAACAGGGTCATCTATCTAAGAGAAGTTCTACTCTAATCAAACACCGCTGTCCCACAGTTGTCACCAACCGATCCGCCAGGCAATCCCATCGCCATCGCCTCCCAAACCTCCTCATCTCCATCAAAGCACAAGTATATACAATACAAGTAAAACACAAGTAGAAGCATATATAGCAATTAATACAATTAGCAATTAGACATGTTATACAGATAGGGAATACAATATCAAGTTGGCAAAGCATACAAACAAATAGAAAATGCATATGATGAATGCCTGCCCTACTGGCTGTGATATCACATTGTCGGTTCAACTGCCAACCCAACACATCTCCATGGAGATGTTGTCCTTCAAAATCATGATGTGGGAACCCCCGAGATATAGTGCTCGGATCACTATCCAGGGTTTTGCGCCTGTACGTTCTGATGATCCGAAGGGATGTGAGCGGGATCTCTTGCCTCCGACCTCACATCTAAGCACAAGCGGGATTAATCGCAGTCCTTACGCCGCCGCCGCTACCTCGACAGGCGAGATTAACCACTATCCCTGCCGAGCGCATAGCGTCTTATAACCTCAGTATAAAGCAGTAGTACAGTTGTTTTCAAAAACATTTTTAGTACAAGAATGGATCCATCACTTCATCCAGAGTCCTCGACTCTTCTCAACCACTGTTTCTTTATTTTTCAGTTCCTTGATCTTGCATCTCATTTATCAACCAATCAGCACACATCATCAAACCTTCCCCAGAACAATAGAAACCTAGCACTCCGTTTGCTAACTGTGTCCCAAATAATAACATCTATACCCTTAAACCATTTCTCATATTTGAACACCAAATAATATTCCTAAAAGTCTTAAAAAGGTGTTATAGAAGCTCCCAACCTCGTCGGGAAGGTAAAATAGTTGAAAACAAAGCAAAATTTGAGAAACATGGCGTGTACGTCCGCACAGGGGTGTGCGTGTGCACGCCCAGGAAATTTTAAAAGTGTGCGTACGCACAGGGGTGTGCATACGCACAGATGTCAAAACATAAAAGGGTCTGTTCACTCGCACAACCTGTGCGAGTGCCCCCAACAGACTGGCCTCCTCAACGTGTGCGTGCGCACAGATCTGTGCGTATGACAGGTTACGATTTTTCTGTTGGTATGGGCGTGCACAGATGGTGCCAGCACTGCAAGCAGGATGCCTGCCTCTGCGTGTGCAGACGCACAAATCTGTGCGTGCGCACAAGCCTCAATTTTTCTCATAGTGTGTGTGCGCACGAGGCTGTGTGTACGCACATACCAGAAAACCCAGAATTCTATAACTTTGCAAATTTCCAATTTTCAACACAAATCTTTGATTGATCATAACTTTCTCTAAAAAATTCGAAATTTTACAAACTTTATATCGATTTAAAGGGTTTTCAAGGATCTTTGATTTCAAACCATTTTCAACCAATTTTGAAAATCGAGGCATAAGTTATGATCAAGCAAGGTTCATCAAAATTCCACTTTTACCAAAAATCACAACTTTCACAATTGCTTTTCAAAACACACCCAAACCAATCCATACCATTCCAAACTCCAATTCTCATCAAAATCAACCCTCTATGTCATATCACACCAAAATTACCCCCTCTTTCTCCTTCACTTTTACTCATCCACAACATCCATATCAACATATCTCATACGTCAAGCTTCATTAACAAGTTTCCAACTATATTATCAATCATTCAACATCAAAATCACATTTATCAACATAATCCACTGCTCAACTTCATAAATCATTCATTATCATCATTTTACTACCAATCATCATTATCAACCCAAAAATTCATCATTTTATAAAATATCATCATACAATAACACCCAACAATTCATCAACTGTTCAAATCCAATCCTATCTTATGGGTCACTAGCCTAAGTGTCCATGAATATTATATACTACATAGAGGAAATCGAAACCATACCTTGGCCGATTTCCAATATAAACCAAATGAGCTTTTCACCATAATTCAACCACTAATGTAGCTCCAACAAGCACCAATAAGCTCCAAACTCACAAGAATCAAGCTATATACACATAAATATCCACAAATCAACCTAGGGCTCAACATAAATCAAAAGTTCACAAGAGTTCAAAACCTGTTACCTCTCCCAACAGATTTGGATGTCAAAACCCAAAGCTAAGCAAGGATTATAGTGAACCTATTCATCAAGAATCAGAAAAACTCACTTAGCCATAAACCCTAGGTACCTGAAATTTTGGAGAGAAGAACTAGGAAGATTTCGAGCTTGCCTTTAGAGTTTCTTATATGGGTTTTGTGGATCTTTTCACAAGGAATGCGTAGCCGCTGACGGCACGCAAATCGGAGCTCTAGAACTCAAGACATGAGCTTGAGAAGATTGAGGTGATTAGGGTTCAACCTCTTCTTCTCTCCCTCTTTCAAATATGAAGTGTGTGTGTGTGTGTGTGTTTATGAGGCTAGGATTCATTAAATAAACCTTTATATATGTTGGACTTGGGCCCAACTTGGACCCGGTTCAACCCGTTAGCATTTTTAGCCCGTTTGGTCCAACTTTGGGCTAGACCTTTAAAATTAACCCCTGATTTTCCATTTCTACTATTTTTCTAAGGTATTCTACTGTTTCCACTTTTTCTCGCATAGTACCGGGTAGACTTGAACCGGTTCAATCGGTTCAATTGTCGGTTCGTGGTTTTTCACAATTTTTCGCATAAAACACATTTTCTGACTCGAAAAGACCTACTGAATCCAAAAATGATGTTCAAAACCTTGAATTATCATTCTAACTTTTCGGAATCAAATTTGGGTAACATAACCACTTAATTAACCGGTTTGATTAATTGTGGTTCTTACATTCTCTCCACCATATAATAAATTTTGCCCTCAAAATTTGAATTACCTAGGAAAAGTTTGGGATAATCCTTTCGCATCTCAGCTTCCAACTCCCAAGTATGCTCTTCAACTGCTGCTCGCTTCCAAGCAACTTTAACCAATTGAACTTCTTTCCTCGCATCTTCTTTATACTGGTGTCGTCAATTCTAACTGGTGTCACTTGGAAGGTCAAGTTTTCCTGCAACTCGACCGTCTCAGGCTCCAACACATGAGCCGCGTTTGTCGTGTACTTATGGAGTTGTGACACATAGAACACGTCATGTAGGTTAGATAGGTGAGGTGGCAACGCAACTTGATACGCCACCGGCCTGAATCGCTTTAGGATCTCAAATGGTCCTATATACCTCGGATTCAACTTCTTGGTCTTGATTGCTCTTCCAATCCCGGTTGTGGGTGTAACTCGTAGGAACACATGCTCTCCCACTTCAAACTCCAACGGTTTTCTTCTCTGGACTGCATAACTTTTTTGTCGACTCTGAGCAGTCAAAATCCTTTCTCGCATCTTCTTAATCTTCTCCATAGTCTCTGCTACCACCTTTGGACCCAATACATTTGCTTCGCCCGATTAATACCAACAAAGTGGAGACTGGCACTTCCGTCCATACAAAGCCTCATACGGAGCCATCCCAATGCTCGCATTAAAGCTATTGTTATACGCAAACTCCACTAATGGCATGTAACGGTCCCAACTTCCAGGTTGATACAAAACACACGCTCTCAGTATATCTTCCATCGTCTGAATAGTCCTTTTCGACAGTCCGTCTGTTTGTGAATGGTACGTCGTACTAAGACATAGCTTCGTACCGAAAGCTCTTTGGAAAGCTCCCCAAAACCTTGAAGTGAATCGGGGATCACGGTCTGATACTATGCTCGATGGCACACCATGCAACCTTACTATCTCCTTTATATACAACCTTGCTAACTCTTCCATAGAACAGTTTACTCGAATAGGTAGAAAATGAGCAGATTTGGTTAGGCAATCCCCGATCACGCAAATCGCATCAAATCCCGACCTAGTCTTTGGTAAATCAGTCACAAAATCCATTACAATTCCTTCCCACTTCCACTGAGGAATTTCAAGTGGCTGTAGCATTCCTGACAGTTTTTGATGTTCGATCTTCACTTTTTGGCAAGTCAAACACTTGGATACCACTATAGCTACATCATCCTTCATCCCCGGCCACCAAAACATCTTCTATAAGTCATAATACATCTTCGTGCTTTCGAGATGAATCAAAAACCCATTGTTGTGAGCTTCTGACAACAAGTCCTGTCTTAAACTCCCAACATCCGGTATACAAATCCTCCCTTTGTATCTCCACAGCCCCTCATCATCTTTGGTGAATTCTCCAAGTCCCTTCTCACTAACTGGTTGAAACAATTACTGAAGGTTTTGCTCATCTTGTTGAGCCCTTTGAATCTCCATCTTAAATGTACTTGAAATCTGCAACTGGTTCAAACAAGCCCTTCCGACAACCTTACCCATATACAGTTTAAGATCTGCAAACTTATCTACTAGCTCCTCTTCCTTGTTTCTCATCCAAGCTATTGTCAAGGACTTCCGACTCAAAGCGTCTACTACCACATTCGTCTTTCCAGGATGGTAACTTAGATAAAAAAAACATAATCCTTTAACAACTACATCCACCTCCTCTGACGCATATTTAGCTCCTTCTGATCAAAGATGTACTTGAGACTCTTATGATTAGAAAAGACACTAAATCTCACCCCGTACAAGTGGTGTCTCCAAATCTTCAATGCAAACATAATCGGCGCTAATTCCAAGTCATGAGTTGGATAATTCACCTCATGCGGTCTCAGCTGACGCGATGCGTAAGCCACCACGTTCCGGTGTTGCATCAACACACAACCCAAACCCTTCAACGAAGCGTCACAGTATACTTCAAACGATTCATGTGGTTCCGACAAGATCAAAATAGGTCCTGAAGTTAACTTTTGCTTCAAGGTTTGAAAACTCTCTTCACACTCTGACGTCCAAGCAAAAGGCGTTTCTTTTCTTGTCAACTTGGTCATTGGTAGTGCAATCCGGGAAAAGCCTTCGATAAATCTCTGATAATATCCGACTAACCCCAAGAAACTCCTAACTTCCGTCACAGTCGTCGATTTTTCCCATTCCATCACTGCTTCTACCTTAGAATGATCCACCGCTATACCTCCCTTGCTCACCACGTGACCTAGGAACTTTACTTCCCCCTTCCAGAACTCTGACCCACATTCGGGTTCTTCCTACGAGTGGAGTCCCTTGCAATGTAACCAGGCAAGCCACAGCTGAAGCAACCACCTAAACCAATCTTGCATGAGTCAAAAGGATGAAAACGCCCACAACGCACACAAGTCAAATCCAGGAAATTCTTACTCTGATTCTCTCTTCCCTTAGCATACTGAAACTGATTCTGATTGTTCCTTCTGAAACTCCCTTGACTTTGATGCGCATATCCTCCTCTCTTAAAGCTTTGTCCCCTCGGATGGTAATACTTGCCACGTCCCTTGCTAGAGGTTCCTCCATGAGTGTCCTTGGACACAGCCACTATCTTAGCGTATTCTTCCACCAGCCTTACTTTGTTCACCAAGTCGGAGAAGACACGGATCTCCATAGGAGCCACAACAATCATAATGCTATTCTTCAAACCCCTCTAATACTTAATACACCTCCAGCTCTTGAAGGTCTCCGGGTCACCCTAACACACCCGAGAAAACCTACAAAGCTCTTCGAACTTGTTGGTGTACTCAACCACAGACATGGAACCTTGTTTCAGCTGCATTAGCTCCATCTCCTTCGCTTCCCTTGCAGACTCAAGGAAGTACTTCTTGTAAAAGGCCGTTCGAAATAGATCCCACGGTACCTCAGCGTTCTATAGCTGTAGCAAGCGACACTCTGCTTGCCACCAGGGTTGGGCCTCTCACGCAAGCTGATAAGCGGAAAACTCCACATACTGATTGTATGGTACATGCTACGCCTGTAAAGCACGCTCCATGGCCTGGAACCAGTGGTCCGCTTCAGTAGGATTAGTTAATCCTCGAAATGTTGGCGGATGAACCTTGAGGAAGGTTGCCAAAGTCATCGGAATGCCTCCCATATTATCTCTATTCCCTTCAGCATTAGCATGAGTATTCCCTTCGCCATTCACATTTCCATTGCCGTTCTCATTTCTGTTGCCGTTCCCGCCCGGTTGACCTAGCCTCTGCACAGCTTGCAGAGTCGCAGCAGCATTTGCCTCCATAGTGTTGGCCAGATTCGCCATTGCCACCATAAATTCGGCATGGTTGTCTGCCAGTTGCTCGTTCCTACTCTCACGTGAACGTGCTCGACTTCGTCCGTGAGTAGCCATGTAGGATTTCTGTCTACACTAAACAATCGATATCAAGGTGATCAATCTCAATATCAAAGGCCCAGTGCTTCAATTTATCCTAAACAGGCACTCACAAACAAGCATGCTATACATATATCAAGCAGATAACCTAATAGCATCAAAGAAAAGACACATAGAGTATGCAATAAAACACAATCGGTCCATCCCTCAGGCTCACAAGGACGAACTGCTCTGATACCACTAAATGTAAAACCCTAATTAGCCTAAGCCTTACCTCCCGTCATAAAGCAAAGGTTAATCAAAGGTTACAACAGTTCTAAGCTTATACATATACTATATAGAAGGAATTAATATTATCTAGAAGTCCGATGAAGAATATAGCTCAAAAATAGGATTTGAAAAGCGCAAAATGTACTAGCGATGATTCTAACTTAAAGCATAAGAAACAATTATCGAGTAACCCAACATCAAAGTATAATAGTATAATATCATAGGAAACTAGTCACGACTTGCGGAGTTTAAGCCGGCTAGCAAGATATAGACCGTATATGAAACTAGACACTAAAAACAGCTTATACAAGGTTTGTTCTCTCAATACAAGCCTCTAGGCCAAAGTAAAATACAAAAGTGAGAGACATATATATACGAGGTGGGTTATGACCTACATCTGAAAACACAACAAAGATATGGTATGAGAATCAGATGTTCTCAGTAAGGTAACAGTGCCCAGTGATGTAGGATATAAGACCCCGGGATGCCAAAGGCAATCCTAGACTCCATATCCATCATAAGAATTCAACTTAAAGCATATTAAACCAAAACAGCATAATATGTAATTCCTTAATACAACTTAAGCCGTAGTACCATAACAGTGTCATCTATCTAAGAGAAGTTCTACTCCAATCAAACACCGCTGTCCCACAGCTGTCACCAACCGATCCGCCAAGCGATTCCATTGCCACCGCCTCTCGAACCTCCTCATCTCCATCAAAGCACAAGTATATACAATACAAGTAAATCACAAGTAGAAGCATATATAACAATTAATACAATTAGCAATTAGACATGTTATACAGATAGAGAATCCGATATCAAGTTGGCAAAGCATACAAACAAATAGAAAATGCATATGATGAATGCATGTCCTACTGGCTGTGATATCACATTGTCGGTTCAACTGCCAACCCGACACATCTCCATGGAGATGTTGCCCTTCGGAATCATGATGTGGGAACCCCCGAGATATAGTGCTCGGATCACTATCCAGGGTTTTGCGCATGTACGCTCTGATAATCCGAAGGGATGTGAGCATGATCTCTTGCCTCCGACCTCACATCTTAGCGCAAGCGGGATTAACCGCCGTCCTTACGCAATCATCATTATCAATTATCATTATCAACCCAAAAATTCATCATTTTATAAAATATCATCATACAATAACACCCAACAATTCATCAACCGTTCAAATGCAATCCTATCTTATGGATCACTAGCCTAAGTGTCCATGAATATTATATACTACATAGAAGAAACCGAAACCATACCATGTCTGATTCCCAATATAGACCAAATGAGCTTTCCACCAAAATTCAACCACCAAGATAGCTCCAACAAGCACCAATAAGGTCCAAACTCATAAGAATCAAGCTATATACACATAAATCTCCACAAATCAACCTAGGGCTCAACATAAATCAAACGTTCACAAGAGTTCAAAGCCTCTTACATCTTCTAACAAATTTGGATGTCAAAACCCAAAGCTAAGCAAGGATTATAGTGAACCTATTCATCAAGAATCACAAAAACTCACTTAGGCATAAACCCTAGGTACCCAAAATTTTGGAGAGAAGAATTGGGGAGATTTTGAGCTTACCTCTAGAGTTTCTTGTATGAGTTTTGTAGAGCTCTTCACAAGGAATGCGTAACCGCTAATTGTACACAAATCAGAGCTCTAGAACTCAAGATATGAGCTTGAGAAGATTGAAGTGATTAGGGTTCAACCTCTTCTTCTCTCCCTCTTTCAAATCTGAAGTGTGTGTGTGTTTATGAGGCTAGGGTTCATTAAATGAACATTTATATATGTTGGACTTGGGCCCAACTTGGGCCCGATTCAACCCGTTAGCGTTTTTAGCCCGTTTGGCCCAACTTCGAGATAGACCTTTAAAATTAACGCCCGGTTTTCCATTTCTACTGTTTTTCTAAGGTTTTCGACTGTTTCCACTTTTTCTCGCACAACACCGGGCAAACTTGAACCGGTTCAATCGGTTCAACTGCCAGTTTGTGATTTTTCACGATTTTTCACAGAAAACATATTTTCTGACTCGAAAAGACCCACTGAATCCAAAAATGATGTTCAAAACCTCGAATTCTCATTCTAACTTTTTGGAATCAAATTTGGGCAACATAACCACTTAATTAACCGGTTCGATTAATTACAGTTCTTATATCGAAGCTCAGAAAGCACAACCTCATGGAAAGGTTGAAGCTCAAGCAGGGGCACTGTTCATACATCGGTTCGAGCTATAAAGGACCGGGTTGGCTAACCTCTTAGAAGGTTGGCCCATGACCGACCTCTTGGAAGGTTAGCCCATTACCGACCTCTTCACAAATAGCTCGGCCAAATCGTCATAGAAGCCCAAAGCAGACACAAACAAAGGAACACAGCCCAATTTAAAGGCGGTAAGAGCCTAGAAAGATAAGGCGGTTCCCCTAAAAAGATAAGATGACTTCACTCAAAGATAAGATAAGATAACTATCTTATCTCTAGAAAGGTCACTCCACACTACTATAAATACACTGGAGCACCCACGTATAACTCATACTCTGATTCTACTAAAAACCTGCCTAAAGTCCATGCTAACTTAAGCATCAGAGTCTCTTGCAGGTACCACCACCCTCCGGTGACGAAGGATCAGCAGCATCGCCAGATCCAACAAGTCGGACACGACAGCTCCGGCCACCAGATCCAACAAGTTAGACAGCTCCAGCCACCAAGTCCAACAAGTCGGACACAACAGCGCCACCCACCACTGCAGATCTCGTCTGAGATCGATCTACAGTTTCAGGTAACCCTCGGAACACTACCCCAAGTGTGAAATTTGGATGAAGGATGTTCAATTTTTTGGACATATAGTTTCTGGCAATGGGATATCAATAGACCCAAGCAAGATAGAGTCTGTGTTAAATTGGGAGAGGCCGACATCAGTGACTAAAATAAGAAGTTTTTTAGGATTGACAGACTACTACAGAAGGTTCATAAAAGGATTCCCAACTAGCCCTATGGGTGACTCGCCTAATTAAGAAGGATACCACGTTTGGCAAACACCAGATTGTGAAAGTAGCTTTCAAGAGTTAAAAGAATGCTTGACATCTGCCCCAGTGCTGGTCTTACCTAACCTTGATGTAGTTTTTAAGGTTTATTGCGATGCCTCGGGATAGGGACTGGGCTGCATTTTAATGCAAGATAAGAAGTTAGTGGCATATGCGTCAAGGCAACTAAAAACCCATGAAGTCAACTATCAATCCACCACCTTGAGCTAGCCATGATAGTATTTGCACTGAAGACATGGAGGCACCACTTGCATAGAGTTGGGTTCCAGGTGTTCTCCGACTACAAAAGTTTAAAGTACTTGTTTAACCAGAAGAAACTCAACATACGGCAAAGAAGATAGATGGAGTTTCTTAAAGACTATGACTTTGTCATAAACTATCACCCGGTAAAAGCTAACATGGTGGCCGACGCCCTGAGTCGGAAAGTGCTCAAGGAATCATGTCTGATGATAAAGGAGGCAGAGTTAGTAAATAACTTTAGAGACATCAACTTACAAGTCACCTTCGCCCCAAAATTCATACACTTGAGCCACCTGACAGTGACAAGTCAATTCAAAGAGAAAATAGCCAAAGCACAGGACCCCGACCCAAAATTTCAAAAAACCCTACGCCTTGTCAAGGAAGGGAAGTTGAAAGGCTTAGCTAAAGGAGAAGACGATGTGTGGAGATACCAAGGTCGAATCTGTGTTCCAAAGGAAGACGACCTTCAGGAAAAGATTGCAGTAGAAGGCCATAAAGAAGATTTTACCATCCATCCTGGCATGACAAAAATGTACCATGATTTGAAAAAGATGTTCTGGTGGCTAGGGATGAAAAGGATTTGGCTATAGTAGTAAATAAATGTCTAGTTTGTCAGATGGTAAAAATTGAGCACTAGAAACCCTCAGGAGTATTGCAACCCCTTGGCATTCCAGAGTGAAAGTGGGAGGGCATATTGATGGGCTTTGTCATGGAACTGCCTCGTACTTAAGCTGGACGTGATGCCATATGGGTTATTGTAGTCTGGCTGATAAAGACTGCCCATTTTCTTCCAGCTAAGGCAACCAACTCATTGGAGAAACTAGCCATGCTATATATCAAAAAGATTGTAAGGTTGCATGGGGTGCCATCCACCATAGTCTCAGACAGAGATCCAAGGTTCACATCTAGGTTTTGGAACGCATTGCAGAAGGCGTTCGGGACAAGACTGTGCTTAAGCATGTCATACCACCTCTAAATGGATGGACAAACAGAAAGGACCATCCAAACGTTAGAAGATATATTAAGAGCTTGTATCTTAGACAGACTGGGGAAGCGAAAAGGTCACCTACCACTGATCGAGTTTGCTTATAACAACAATTATCATGCTAGCATCGGAATGACACCATTTGAGGCCCTTTATGGGCCAAAATTCCAATCTCTTTTATGTTGGTATGGACCAGAAGAAAGAGGATACTCATGATTGGAATTAGTAAGACAGCTCATGGAGGATATCAAGAAGATAAGGGAAAGAATACATACCGTCCAAAGTTAACAAAAGAGCTATGCAAATAAACGAAAGAAGTCCCTCGAGTTTTAGGAGGGTGATCACGTGTTCCTAAAAGTCACCCCTACCACCAGGGTAAGAAGGGCTCTTAAGGTGAGTAAATTAAGCCTATGGTACCTGGGTCTATTTCAAATCCTTTGACGGATAAGATAGTCGGCATACCAAATCGCCCTACCTCCAAATCTATCAAGGCTACTGATGCGTGAGCATCTTTTCTATCTTTTCCTAGTGAATTTGCATCTAATTTGTTGAGTTTAATAAAGAATTAATTATCTTTTAGCCAATATGGATGCTACTTTGAGTCTTTTGCAATTTTGTTTATTTTAGGTAGCATTCGGCGGGATTTGATGGAGTTTCTGCAGCAAAAGAATAAAAGGAGATGGCCGCGAGGAGCGACGCGTACGCGTGACTGACGCGTACGTGTGATTTGGAGCTTTCCATGGCGACGCATGCGCGTGACCGACGCGTACGCATGATTTGAAGATTTGCTCAGCGACGCGTTCGCGTGACTGACGCGTCCGCGTGACTTGCGAAGAAGACCAGCGACGCGTACGCATGACTGACGTGAACGCATGACATGCGCCACATGCAAAAAACACAGAAAAATGCTGGGAGCGACTTTTGGACTGTTTTGACCCAGTTTTCAGCCCAGAAAACACAAGATTAGAAGCTGCAGAATGGACGAAACAAGTGGTCCCCATCCATCCATTGAAGACTTGATTATTTAAATTAATTTTGATTTAAATTCAAATTTGATTTTAAAATAGGAAAATATATTATCTTAATTTTAGATATTAGATTTTAAATTAATTAGGATTAGTTATAAAAAGGAGAGACTTCTTTTCTATTTAGGTTCTATTAGGGGGATTCCATTAGGGAATTCTATACAAATTTACATTCCACATTCCATGAGCAACTAATCCTCCATTGTTAAGGTTAAGAGCTCTGTCTATTTGTGTGGATTGATTCATTTGATCTTTCTAATTTAATTCATGTTTTGATTTATATTTCAATAATTGTTTTTGTTCTTTATTTTATGAATTTGGGTGGAACAGAAGTATGATCCTCTTTCTATTTGAGTTCTTGTAAAATTTGGAAAAGCTCTTTACTTGAACAACAGCTTGAAACCATATTATCCTGAATTTCTAATTATTTGTATTTAACGGGATACGTGACATATAATCCTCTTATTTTTGGATAATTAGAATTCTTGTGGCATATAAACTAGAATTTGATCATCACCTTCTAATTAGAATTAATTGACCAAGGAATTGGCAGTTAATGAATTTTAGAGGAGACTAGGAAGGTCTAAGGAATTAGGGTCTAGTCACATATAGTTTGCCATGAATTAAATCTTGCATGATTAAAATAGTTAGTAAGAAAAATCAATCCAGAAAAATAGATAACTCTAAAGCCTTAACTGTTTTCTCAATATTTTATTCCCAACTTATTTATTTTTTCTTTTGATATTCTGAGTTCGAACTTAAACCTTTTGAATATCTCAAAACCCTTTTCTTCTTGCCTAACTAAGCCAATCAATCAATCATTGTTGATTGATCCATCAATCCTCATGGGATCGACCCTTACTCATGTAAGGTATTACTTGGTATAACTCGGTGCACTTGCTGGTTAGTTTGTGGGTTATAAAATATCGCACCTTTGGATTTACCAGCCGAGAAAATCGTAGACAAAAGCATGAAACAACTAAAGAATAAGACAATACGACTGGTAAAAGTGACATGGGATAGCGGCAGCTCAAGGAAATACACATGGAAAATAGAGGCGGACATAAGACAGAAGTTTCTGGACTTGTTTACAGGTAACGATCATGAGAATTTTTTCTTCCTAGTGGTAGAGATTTATCAACAAAACACCTAGGCTACCTAATAACTCTAACTAACCAATTCAGAACGTGGAATTTAGGAACAAATTCTTTTTCTTACGGGGGTGGTAATGTAACAACCGCCCTTTCCTAGAAAATTCAATTTGAAAATTTAAAAAACTAGTTAGGAGAGAGGCTTAGAATTTTAAATTACGGATAGAAATCTAACAATCGCTCTTCTTTTGAATTCGAAATACCCCAGTCACACCTACCACCAGAAGTATATAAATAGGGGTATACCGATAGGTAGGAGATCACTCCTCTCAAAGACTAATCTTTCCCCTTTCTTCTGCAAAAAATACTTTGCGTGCAAACGTAAGGGTCAATCCCATAATCACTCAAGAGACATTAGAAAAAGAAGTAGGAAATTATGTTGTTACTTTTATGCTTGGCATGCGTTATGTTCTATTTTATTATTTACCATCTATATTGTTGCTATATGATGCTCTTATCCTGTTATCATGATTATGTGTTTTATGCCATTATTCCCCTTTTTTTCTTTTCCTTACACGCATGTATGATGTTCATCATTAAAGTTTCTCCCATACGTAAACTCATCATTGTTTAAGACTTTTTGATCAAGAGTACATGCATATTTTTGTGTTTTCGTGACGAATGCTATTCCTATAATTGTTACTACTACCTTACAAGCCATTTAAGTCAAGAGTACATGCCTTTTTATAAACTTTATTTGATTATTTAATATGCCCTATTTTCATTATGTGCATTAAAAAATATGATACTACACGGTCCTTTAACTAATGCCATTATGTTATTATTATCTCTTTAATTAGAGAGTACATGCCTATCCTGTGCCATATAACTATAGTATCGTTATCATTAATATGGTATCATTATTTCACATGCCCCCTTTTATCATTATATGTATCTATCTTCTTGTATGATTTTCTTCTTATGTATACCTAAACAACCATGTTTGTAAATTGAACTGAGGGGATGATCCTTCGGTAAGGGAAGGTGACCCCCAAAGACAAGATATCGATATGATCCTTCGGTAATAGAAGGTGATCGATCAAGATGATCCTTCAATAAGGGAAGGTGATCGATCGAGATGATCTTTCGGTAAGGAAATGTGATCACTAAAATGTTTGGGATAAGAACCTTCGATAAGGGAAGGAGACTCCCACCTTTTATACGGATTTGAGCTCAATACCTTCCATAAAAGCTACAAGTTAAGAAAAAAATAGTATAACAAAAAGTTTGATTGTGTTGATACTCCCAAAGTTGTATTTAGCTTAAGTTGTGATTATGTTGAGTATCCATAAGCTATTATTTCTCTGTTTGGCTTATCTATGTTGATTATGTTATTATTTTCTTTTATATATGCATACCATGCCATATTTTTAAAATTCTGTAAGTGGGCTAGGGATAGTTATGGAGCATGGCACTCCTATTGAGATCCTTTAAGTTCTCACCCCTTCTCTTTTTCATACTATCTTCAGATGAGCATGGCACAGTGGATAGAAACGACGCAATACGCCCCGAGGGTTGACTTTTGAGTATGATTCCTTAAAGCATGCGTGGGTAGTTACGACCACTACTACCATGCTTCAGACTATCTACTTAGGTCAATATTCTGTAGGAGAAGACCCCTAATTGCCTGTCATAACCTTTCATGATATGGACACTTCAGCACCCAAGAAATGGTCACTTGAGGTGGTCTACCTCGAGTCAGATTTTGAGACAGAGGAAGAGGAGTCCAGTAGCCCTAGGCAGGAGGAGGACCCAATGGAGGTGGACCCAAAGGAGAAATTGACCTTTCACAGAAGTCCAAATGTAGAGTACGTGTCTTATTCTTCCACTTTAACACCCTGTCAGATCTTAGTTCACCCACACAGCAAAACCGGATCTTCACCTTGCAAAATAGTGTTGGAAGAAGATTGTTGGTACCTCGATTCATGGATGACTAAAGGGTCCTGACGAAGGATAGGATATGATACAAGGATGGGGTTTCTTCGACGAAATTAGTTAGGACGCGTCGGAGTTTTTTTTGTCATAGTTATTTTTGTTAGGCATTTCTACTTAATTAGGGACCGTACTCATGGGAACCTTGTTGTCTTTTTGAACTTGCTTATATATGTTCAATTCAGTCTTTTTAATCGCTTATTTATTTCACCTTCATGCGTATTCTTCTTTTTTCCTGTATGGCGATTGAGATGATTTGCTTCCCAAAAGAGTGACAACTTATCCAAAGGTCTTCAAGGATATGATTTAACTTAGGATGTTACAAGAGGAGTTGTGATTCATCCCTATTAGGAATAAAGAAGGCTTTGGTTGAGGAAGATCAAAGAACCAAATTTTGTCAATCATGTTTGCAAATTTAGGTACGTTTCTAATCTCACTTATTTATTTCTTAATGATTTAACATGGATGATCTTAGGATTGAGGAATCCTAGAATTTTCAACACGCATGTGGTGAAACTCGTTGCCTATTAAGGTCATTAACAGAATGAATGATGCTCTTATCACTATAAGAATATGGCCGATTAGCTACCACAAGAGTCGTAAAATCATCTCTAATCTAATGCAAAAGATAATTTGTGGCGGATTAGCTACCGCCTAGCAACTAATGCTTTCCTTGCTAATTACAAGTCGCAGATCAATGAGGCAAATACAACAGTCACTAATTCATCGGAAAATTTTTTAGCTACCTAATAGATAGTCACAAATCCATCCCTAAAGTAAAAGCTAATTCCATAGAAGAAATATACTAAATGGTAGTCGCTAATTAGCGACAAACTCTACTGCAGTAGACTCATCACTAAATGCAAGATAACTTCATAGATAAAATGGAATGCTTAGTTGACATTAATTAGTGAGGAATTTTTCCGAACCTAACTCGTCGCGAGTTGTTCGCTAATATGATCGCAAATCTGTCACATTTTGTAACAAATCTATAGCTAATCTTTGAAAATCCTTAATCAAATTTGGAAGAATTTTCTCGCTAAACCAAAGCTATTCAAAATGAGAAAGTAGAGTTGTGAAATAGTCGCTAATTTGCTAGAAAATAATATGTAGTCAATTAGTTGCAATACTATCGCAAAATTTCATTGCAAATTTCTTTTAAACTAGTAACAAATCGATAGGTATCTCACAAATGTTTCAATCGCAATGGAGTCTTTAATTTGTCATCATCATCAACAGCGAGTATGTCGCTAATTTTTCTAAAATATCGGTTAAAATGCCAATTTTGTCGCTATACTAAAATAAACATCATATTTTTTTATTTTAGTGATTGAACTAAAAGATAATAATACATACAAATAAAATTAGTTCATCAAAATTATACATGTTTAAAAAAAATTCATACCCAAGATATTTACTAAAATAAAAGTCTAATGTCATATCTCCAACATAAACACTTCACAAATAAAATACCAAAAAAAAAGCTAAATCTAACAATATCAGTAACTATAAAAAACAATCCAAATAATTATTTATCAACTTAATAAACTACAAATAAAAGTAAGCTAACTTCTATAAAATCTGAAAATGAAACACATTGTCCAATTAATTATCTATCAAACAAATAAACTACCTAAATAAGCTAAGCCTAATAAAATGCATTAACATAAGCCACCTAATCAATATTATTGCTAGCAAAATCACTCTAATGGTCATTTTCATTAACCTTACCTAATTTTGCATTGTTTTCTTGGGGGAATCCTGGAATCTTAGAAAGGAGAGATAGTAAATTACTCTGTATAGCTTCATTTATAACACTAGGCAACATTGTATTTATAGCACTAGGCAATGCTTCTTTAATAGCTTTAGTGATGTCTGTTTGTGAAACTGGTTCGACTGTAAAAACTCCTGTATCTTATGATAATAGCACATCTCTATGATCATGAATACCAATATCTAGACTGCGACCTAACCCATGAACTTGTCCATTCTTGTTGGTTCTTGCAATTTCTGTCCACACGTCAGGATCAACTTCAGGTTGATTTATTAAATATTCTCTATATTTTTGTGAGACTGTCTCTCCATATAAGTCATACAGCAAAAAAATAAGGACATATTATTAAGAAAACGGATTATTTTAAATAAATAATTTAATTATTTTAATTACTAAAATAAATAATTTGTAGCGTATTTACCAATTTACGCTGTATTTATTTATCTCGTTTACAATGTAAACGATATATATGTATTTATAAATAATTAAATATAATTTTTGAAAATAATAAAAAATAGTAATAATTTAAATTGGACTAAACTCTTAAACATAGAACGTTTCAAATAATAGAAGATAGATAATTTTAAATAATAGAGAAGATAAGCAGTTTATTTTAAATAATAGAAAAGTTGGACTGTACATTTAAAATAAGCACATTAACATGTTTACTTTTCTAACTGTTGATATAAGTGAAGGCACACATAAGTGCACCGTTAAACTATCAACTATTAACATGATTATATTTTTTCTAACTACCCATTATTAAAACGATTGCTTCTTCCATTCACTTATGGTTTTTTATTAGGATTTATATAAAAATTTGAAATTTCGTTTGTTGTATGGGGAGTACATAAAAATTTCGTTTGTTGCATAGGAGTACATGAAAATTTGAAATATACTTTAAATAACCTTATCCACAGACAGAACTCAATGAAAATGGATTGATTGGTTGGATGATTTTCATTCATGAATAAGAGTCCATATCTATTCGATCGAAAGAATCTAGCTACTCTAGCTACCTTGCGGAGCACACTTATATATCCGAATCACACTGTAACAAACTTTGTACAATAAACTTAAGTAGAAAAGATTTCATATTCTATGCCAACAGAGTCGTGACATCCATTAGCTGGGTCATCAAATAAATCACATATATTTAAATTATATTTCAAATTTTTATGTACTACTATGCAACAAATGAAATTTAAAATATATAATTTAAATTTAAAAATTAATATTCAAGATAGTACAGAAAAAATTTAAATATTTTGTCAGTTAAAAATTATATTTCAATTAACAATTTAATAAACAAATTATATCTCAGTTAAAAATTTGAAATATTAGTTGAATTGATTTAGTGTAAATCCTACACTTAGTGGATAGAAGTGAGTGAGTGGAACAAGCAATAGTATTAATAGTGGGTAGTTAGAAAAAAAAAGTAACCATGTTAATAGTGGGCAGTTTAACGCTTTCACTTGTTTTAACGGTTAGGAAAAGTAAACGTGTTATTTTAAATGGATAGTTCATCTTCTCTATTATTTAAAATGGACTGTTTATCTTCCCTATTATTTAAAATCGTCTATCTTTTCTATTATTTGAAACGTTCCATTTTTAAGAGTTTGGTCCAATTTAAATTATTAATATTTTTTATTATTTTTAAAAATTATATTTAATTATTTATAAATACATATATCTCGTTTATATTGTAAATGAAATAATTTTTCATACTGTAAACGAGATATATAAAAATTAAAAAAATACACTTATCTCGTTTACACTATAAACAAGATACGTACAAAATTATTTCGTTTACAGTATAAACAAAATAAATGAATGTGGTGTAAATTGGTAAATATGCTACAAATTATTTATTTTGGTAACTAAAATAATTAAATTATTTATTTAAAAAATTCCTTAAGAAAACTAAAACTAAATTATACTTCAAAATTAAAGACACTTACAATAATTACCTTGGATACTTTAAAAACATATTCTCTACTTTTTTTCTGATGAACATTATCATATACTTCAAAGAAAGATACACGATACTTCAACTTAGCTTTCTGTAACATTTATTAGAATATACTATCATAAATCATTTGAGATAAGAAATATTTTTTTAATACATTTCTTCTCTTATGTTCCAAAACTGATTGACCCTGCAGTGTGTAGTTTATCAGCAGGTATAACAGCCCTATTTTTTTGATCGGCCACAGATTTGTTTTGCAACTTTAAATCTAATTAGTGATCAACTAAGTCATTCCAAACATCAATTTTCATTGCTTTAGGTCTATGACCCTTAATGTTAGCAATATGAGTAGAGTTTGCCTTCTTAAAAGCTCTATCATTTGCTCTTCTCAAAATATTACGATAGCGATCATGCATTGTCTTATTCCAAACAGTTCTTGCCATAGCCTTATCATAATTTGATGCAAATTCATATTTTCTCTAAATTTAAAGAGCGAAAGACTTAGCAACTACTCAATCCAATTATTTGTAAAAATTGCATTGAAGCAACATTATAATCATTAACCAAAATATCTTTAAACAAATCGCCCTTTATGTTTGGACAATAATTCTGCCATCTTGGCACTGAAGAAGGCATCCTACTTAACAAATCTTTTTGTAATGTCACGAATTACCATATGATCTGCAAATCTATTCCTACATTAAAAAATATACAATTATCAAAAATTATTTAACACATAACAACATAGATCATCAAAACAACAACAAATTCTAAGCTTAGCTATGCAACTCATAACTTTAAAATAATTCATAAAAATAACATAGATCATAAGAAGATAAAGCTCCCAATGCAAGACTAAAGCAGCAACCATTATCATCTTCATGCAAGCTATCCCACAAGAATTTCATATACCTAACAACAAAGAAAATTGGTTATATGGCAGATTGAATCTCCTTTCTACTCGAAATTTTTCATCTAATCTCCTTCTAAACACACTTTAAATTATTGCTACTTTAATTTTTGATAAACTAAAATGGAACTAAAGTAAATTTTATTTTCCCATACTTTTATGTGTGTGTGTGTGTGTGTTTGTGTGCGTGTGTGTGTGTGTGTGAGATAACAGTCGAGATCAAAGTTTCTTTCCACATTTTTTTCCAAAAATCAATAATTGTTAATTGTAAATCATCGTGTTCTTGTCAAAATAGCTTTATCCTAAAAAAATGAAGCCTAAAGTCTATTGATCTTACAAATGCAAATCAATCATACAAATATATATAATTAGTAGAATAATACACTATTATAATTTAATTTTCATATATTAAATTATACTTCTTTTAAAAAATATAGCATATGCATTACTAACAAGAATAATGAATGACATAATGTATAACAAAATTCAAAAATGCATGGCATAGCAGGTTTGGGTTATGAACAAAAAATCAAACAGAGCTTTAATACTTTGCTCTATGCACAAACATCAAAACATGCTCAAAATTTAATTTAGTATCCATCCAGAAAAAAATTAGATCCATGAATTCTACCTTTGTGATAATTTCAGTATGATAAGGTGTGAAACAAATATATATAAAAGTCACAACGTAATCAGAGGTAAAATCTAGTAATAAACTAATTGATTAGAGGCCGTGAACTTAATAATCCCTTCTTTTTTATTTTAAGTAAAAAGCATGTCGATATAGCAAAGTCAAAATAACATTGTTATAACTACTTACGACTTAATGCCTTTCTCTACAGCTATTACCAGCTTCATGTTACTCCTAATTTCAGTATACACAGTTGATTGTCCAATATTATGTATCCCGTTATCTTCTGCGTCTAAAGCAGATATGTCAAACGAATTAGCACCTAAAATGAATAAGAGACAATTTTAAATTAGATGTGTAGTCACTTGTAAATATGTATATATTTAGCAGTTAAAATAAGTCATACCATCTAATTGTGGTGACGGTTGTGATAAAAATTGCGAGAATGGTTGTAATGCTGATCCAACATTTAATTGTGTAAGAGGTTCATCATTATTACCGCTCTGTTAACCTAAACATAAAAAGACAAAAAAAAGGATAAAATCACTTTCCTAGCTTAGGATTAAATAAATCACAATAAAAACATATAACTCAAATGCATAGTACAACTAGATACCTAACACGTATACTAATGGTTGAGAAGAATCAATATCAACAATTTACTCATCTAAACTCAATAAAATAGGCATACATCATATTTCCTAAATCAAGAGTTGATAATGGTAAAATAAATTCAACGGCAAATGTATAACTGGCCTATACGAAGAAAGTTGAGATTGATTGATACGAATGTTTCATACTATTCATCCACTTCTACCTTTTGGTGCCATGACTATCTGTTAAATAAAAAATAAATAAAAAAATGTTATTAAAATATTTAAAATATAACCAATTAAAATATTTAGAAGTGATAGTTACTAATAAAAAATAATAGAATATTATTGTACAATTTAGATCACAAAATTTGAATTAGCATATTTTTAGAATTATAAACATGTTGCATTAACTGTCAATTTTTTTGCCTGAATAAAATAATTTATCATTTCGAGCTATTATCTACATTTATTCACATGACACTTGTCATTCCTGTTCTTTTTTTAAGCAATTACTTCATCAGAATTTGGCATTCATCTTTTAAACAATAAACATGATTTCTGCACCATAATACTACATGTATTAACACAATCCTCATTGAAACCTAAATGAGTCTAAACCCATACATTTCTTTTTACAAATAAAAAGCTTTATTAAGAAATAAAAGTTAAGAAAAATATGTGCACACCATATAATAAGTCTGTACCAAAATAATGAATTGAAAATTAAATTGCAACAATATACATTACTAATTTATTTGTGATATGCAAATTTTTTTATCATTGATACCTAATTGTAGCATAATTAATAAGAACAAAAGAATATTTCTGGCAATAATAAATTAATAATACATATTATTGGTTTTTTAGGGAGAATTCATAGAGAATTGTAACATAAATATAAATACACATTTATAGTCTTCTAATTTAAAGAGTGAAAGAATTCATAGAGAATTGTATATTTTCTTGAAAAAAGAGACAACTCAATACACCAAGCTTGCAAGTAGGGCTGCACACGGATCGGATCAGATACGATATTTGCATTTTTCAGGCCAGATCCGATCTGATCCGCAAGTATGCGGATAGACTCGGATCGGATCGGATATCGGGTATATCCGCATAATTAAAAAAAACTGTTTTAAAATTCTGTTTGGCTGTTTTTACAAAAGAAATCCAAAAATTCATTTTTTGCCTGTTTAAGCCCATTTACTCCTAAAATATTATCAATAAAAGTTCTCTTGAATAACAAAAAAAAAAATAACACAAGATTTAAGTTTAATTATTCTAAGTTGAAGTACAAGATAAAAAATTAAAAACAAGATATGATAAAATTCATAACACAACACACTAAAACTCATATCACATTAAGATTTACTTTCTTAAATCATGCTATTTATATGAGACATGTGGATATGCGGATAAGATCCGCAGATATCACTGCCAAATCCACAATCCGATCCTACCATAGTGCGGATCGGATGCGATCTGATGGCTCTGCCGATCGTATAATATCCACAAAATTCGGATCAGATGCATATAATTACCGCGGATATTATATGATTCATGTGCAGCCCTACTGGAAAAGACTTTAACCAATGATTTGGTTAGAAAGTAGCATGTTTAATATTGGAAAAAAATCTTGAACCATGTCTAGATACAAATGCATAAAGAGTTGCAAGTCACTAATTAGCTAAAGCAACCAAACATTATTCAAAGCATTACTAATCAGCTAAGGCAAGAAGGTACTCCTGCACGTGATGTGAATTTAGGCTGTGTTTAGTTAATGGATGGAAGAAAATAAGACATAGACACAAATAGCCATAGACATAACAATACACAATTTTTTTGGTTTGTTTGGTAATTAATACACAACACAATACACAAAGCATAATTATATTAAAATGTTAATATTATTCTTCTCTTTCCATCATCAACACCATATCACAATAACACCACATCCACTGCCTCCACTTCAATTTGTTACTTTTCTTTTAAGATTGGCGCAGTCACTACCAATATTTTCAACAACTTAAATATAGAAGCAACAAACTCAGATATAAATTATTATAAAAAATAAAAATGAACAATAAAATTTACAATAACAGCAAAATCTAATTCAACAAAGATGGGATAATCCAAGAAAACTTTGAATGAAATACTATCATAATCATATTAAATTAACGACAAGAACAAGCATGGGAAGAGATTAAGATAACTTGTGATGTGTGGAAAGGAGCAATGGACGTTTTTAGCGGTGTTAGGGATCGGACCTCCTTCAGCGGTGTTATGGATTGGACCTCCTTCAGCGGAACTCCTTCTTTAAACAAACGGCACCAATAGTATAGCAATCCTTCCTTCTCGACGATCAGCTATCCTTGTTTTTCTTTCTTTTTCTAAGGTGGCTAAATGGCAGAAGGGGAGATAGTGGAAAAAGTGGGGTTTTTAATTTTTTCTTTGAAGTATTGCAAACTGCAAAGGGCGCTGCGTGCGTTTTTTGTTTTTGGCTTTTAGCGCTTTTTAAATTAGGTATAGTATAATTTTTTAAAATTTGTGTTCCTATTTTTTAAAGTTAAAATTTATATTTTTTTAAAGAAGAATTTAATTTTTAATAAAATTTAAAACAAAAAACCACAAGCAACTTTGTAACCTAACAGTTTAGCAAGTTAAAACAACACCAGTTCAACAATTTAGCAAATTATCAACTTAACTAGTTCAAAAAATGAAAACCACAAGGGGTGGAACAACAAGAATTGAAACAACAACTTACTAATCAAAACAAAAACCAACTAAAATAATAACTGAACAATTAATACAATAAAGAAGATCGAAAACAAAACACCTTAGTTTTCACATGTTCTGAAAATCAACAGAGGAGGGAGAAGGAGCTGAAGCTTTCATACTCGATGGAGATGGCTGAATGGAAGGATGCATAGCAGCGGATGAGAGGATGAATAGCGAGGAAATGGCAGCTAAGTGGAGGCTCAAAACACACGACAAAACAGAGGCATTTGGATGACGTTGGAGTAACACGCACTGTGGCGGAGCAGATGCGATGGTGGTGGTGATTGGGCAGGTTGAAGAACGGCGACGAGACGGGGGATGCATTTTCTTGTCTGTTGCGTTCGAAGCAAACAACGTTCTAGTCTTCTCGAGTTTTGGCCTTTTGGGAGTGAGGTCACCAAACTGAGGGTAAGGGAAGCTAAGGTGTTTTAGTTTTTCTTTCTTTCTTTTTTTAAAATTTTTGAAATGGCACCGTATAACGTTTTTTTTTAAATCATCAGCCGAGTTCCGGTTCGGTCAACCAATTTTTCGGCTAGTTTTTTTTTTAAATATAAATGAATATAATTTAAATTAACAATTTAATTCAATCCAACACAAATAAATATATTCGTGTTATTACTTGCATGGTTAACTATGTTTATATATTTTATTTTTTTAAAAAATAACACAAAGTTTTTAAATTAAAGAATTAACAATTTTAAATTTTAAATACATCCAAGATATATGCAAAATAATACAAATAAACATATACTCGTATTATTATATATCCCGGATACATTGATCTCAATACTAAATTGAACCCAATTCCAAATTCAGAATCCAAATTAATTGAAGTCAGAATTACATCAACATTCAACAAATTAAATAAATAATTTGTCTTGAGAATTAACATTCAACAAAGTTAACTCAGACAAATTAACTCATCAAAAAATATTACACCGATCATTCAATTCAACCATTATTCCCTTGTTCTTTTTTAGAGAAACGGCATTGTTTGAGCATATACCCAAATCAAAAATTCTGAAAAAAAGTCGGTTATGACGGTTTACCGATTAATTATCGGTTCAACCAGTTCTCGGACTGATTTTTTTATGACGGTCTTTCTGTCTTAACTGAACTGACTAAGTGATCAGTTTCCAATTAACTTGGTCGAACCGGCTAATTTGGTTCGGTTTTCAGAACATTGTATATAACATTTAGGATAAAGTATACTAAATTAGTCTCCTACGTTTGGATCTAATTCTGTTTTGGTTCCTAAGGTTTAAAGTGTCGTATTTGAATCCAAAAAACTTTTATTTAGTTTTAACGTAGTCCTACCGTGAAGCCAATGTTAAAAACATGGACAGAGACATTATGTCCAGAGATACGAAAGTTATGTATTTTGTATTCAGTCTAATAAGAAGGACACAAAAATACTAACAAGAGATATAACTTATTTTTTTTTATTTTTTAATTATTTCTATCAATTTTTATAATTATATTTTTTATCATTATGTTTTTTTTCTAACTTTTTTGAATGAAACAAATAAGAATAAATATTACCTTTTCGAATTTATTCTAATTTATCATCGAATAAAATATAAGAACATTAATTTTTATGTCTTTGTCTTTTGTGTCTTCTTTTTAATTAATGTCATTTTTTTATCTTTTTCTCGGAACTAAACATAGCCTAAGTGTTAAAATCTAAATTTCGCCTTCTGCATGCAACAATCTATTGGCTAGTGATAAATGTGGAACTCCGATCCGCGACGAATTAATCATTGAACTGCATGTGAGGTGAAGGGATACTTTGAGAAATCAAAAAACGATAAGGGTGTATATAATTAATGGACGACAATTTTAAAATGTTGTTTGGATTTTTTATTCTAATAATGATTTTACTTTAATCTAAATTAAATTATATTCCATTTTTTCAAAGGCAATAACTAATTAATTAAAAAATCTATATAGAAACAAAATCATGTATAATGAATTTATAAGTATAATATATTTAGGACAATTTACCTCATTAAACCAAATGTTTACCAATATTATTTGAATGTCCCAAACTAGAAAATGCAACGACAAAGTTCCAAAGCACATTTCTATATAAATTCGATTTAATGAAACACGAAGTAAATCGAATTCAATGAATTCGAATTAGGTGAAAAATGTTGCTGAACAATTCGATCTAAGTACATGATTAAAATTGTAGCAAATCGAATGAATTTTCTTCGATTTATAAGTAAGAGTAAATCGAATTCAATAGATTCGATTTAGCCCACTAAGAAAACGACCAAGGTAATTCGAAATTAATAGATTCGGTTTGATGATTTTGTAAATCGACACCATTGTTTCGATTTACTAGTTATTTCCGTGTCTCATGATTCGATTTATACATTACTGACTTTTATTTTATTTTATCACTGTTTCGCATACAATTTTCATAAGAACACTTTCTTTTTTATGTATTATTTTATCAAATTGCATTGAGTGTCCATTATGTACATCTTTGTATTTATATACAATATTTTATATATAATATTTTTACTTCATACCAATTTTATATTGATAGATTTTTTACTTTATAAAAATTAGTAATAATGAGTAGAAATAGTATCATTTATATAAGTACTTAAAATAAAAAATTAAGTTAAAAGTATAATTTAGACTTTAAAATAAGTTAACAATATTTATACATAATTGCATAACGTTTAATTTAGTATTCAATTTTTTATGTATATATAATATTTTTACAAAAAATATGAGTACTAATAGTACAAGAATATCAAAAATCTCTAAAATAAGGGGTAAACAAAATACCAAAAATTTATAATAATAATAAAAACTCAAAAGTATTAAAATTTTCATTTTTTATTTCTAATACTTTTGTATTTTTATTATTATAAATTTTTAGTATTTTGTGTACTCCTTGTTTTAGAGATTTTTAATATTTTTGTACTATTAGTATTTACATTTTTAGTAAAATATTATATATACATAAAAAATTAAATACTAAATTTTATACATCTGTAATAGACACTGGCTCCAGCCACATTCGAACCAAAAAACCTGAATATGAAATTCAATATAAGATTTGAGAAATGAAAAATTATTGAAAAATTTGAACAATAAATTATAGAATTATTTCAGTAAAAGAAAACAAAATAATAAAAATATACACAGAAAGATGCATCATTTTTCTATACAATAAAGCTAATGAATATGCTCTAGTGTAAGATTTCAAATTTTTAAAAATTAAATAATTAATTATTTATGAATTATTATATTTATTAAGATTTTATTTTTAAAAAATTTATTTTATCAAAAATAATTAAATAAAATTTTATAATTATTAAAATTTAATTTAGTTATGATTTATTCTAAATCAAAGGAAGAGAAATTGAAACGTGGCATATATATATATATCACTAATGACACCTAATGAAATCTTGATAACCCCAAATTTCCTTTCATTTTCAATAGCCTTAATCATTTTTATTTCTTTCATTCATCACCGAATGAAACTTGGAAAGATAAGAGAAGGAGGCCGTGACCGAGGACAACCAAGAAACCTCCATGGAACCGTGACTTCAAATTCGAATTTCTTGACTTTTGTAACTCTAATAAAAAATTTAATTCAGTAAAAGTGTTTGTATTTTTTTTATTTGTTTATGTTAATTTTGTTAGGATTTGGTTGAATTAATCCCACATTGTTCAGGATAGCAAATGGAGTGGGTAGCCTAGGCTATAAATATGAGGCTAAGTTCTCCATTTGTTTTTGCACCAGTCAGAAACACTTTAAGCTTGTATCTGATTTTTCTTTTCCTCTGTACTCTTTGATTAGAGAGTGTTGTGAGGTGTAGTTAGATATTTGCTTTGAGAGAGTGTGGGTGTACTGGGGTGCCGGTGTTAGAGAGAAAGAAGTCTGTGTTGTAACAATTTTCACATAGTGATATTCTCTGGTTGTCATTTGACAACGGCCGTGGTTTTTTCTCCGGTAATTGGAGTTTCCACATTAAATTCTTGTGTTGTGATTGTGTCTATTTTATCTCCGGTAATTGGAGTTTCCACGTTAAATTCTTGTGTTGTGATTGTGTCTATTTTATTTCTCTGTCAAAGGTGTTTTCTCAAGGGGGAATGGTGTCTTATTCCCAACAAGTGGTATCAGAGCTTCGGTTCGGTAGGATTTATTCTTAGTATGCTCTGTGGTTGCAGCCTAGTCTGACCTTCCACATCAGAAAAGAATTTTGTC
>NC_029772.3:16134324-16145149 GCF_000817695.3 Arachis duranensis | reverse complement strand
TGGTATTTAAGTGTGTCCATTGTGACCCACCTCTCTTTCCTGGGGACCCTTCCTAGTGCACGGTCTACAATTGAGTTATACTATTCCAGTATACGGTTGCAACAATGTCAGGATATTCAAGTGCTGTGAAGCTTGAAATAGAGAAATTTGATGGAAGAATCAATTTTGACTTGTGGCAAGTACAAGTCAAGGATGTGTTGATACAATCAGGTTTGCACAAGGCGTTGAAGGAGAAGATCTCTGGTTGCTCTCTCTATGAGAGAAGATGATGTTCTCTAGAAGACGAAAAGTATCCTCATGGTATTGCCGCAGTGCCATGGATAAGGATGAGTTGTGGCAATCGGGTCCACAATTGCACACGGGCATTGGTTGGCGTTGAGATGCAAGGTGTGTGGCGGAGTTATGTCGATGGCTAAAGAACTTACAGGAAAAGCCAATTTGGAAGTTGCACCATGAATTTTCAGCAAGGTTTCGATCTGTACCAAGGCGAAATGCTTGAAGTGGTCTAATTCCAAGTGAGTATACTTTCATGGTGGAGTATGATAGTTCTCTGAACTAGGATTGTCGGTATAGACAATGGCAGCAAAGAATTGTCGGTGTTGACAATGGAAGCTGAAGATGTGTGACTATTTCAATCAAGGTGGAGATTGTTAGGATTTGGTTGAATTAGTCCCACATTGCTCAGGATAGCAAATGGAGTGGGTAGCCTAGGCTATAAATATGAGGCTAAGTTCTCCATTTGTTTTTGCACCAGTCAGAAACACTTTAAGCTTGTATCTGATTTTTCTTTTCCTCTGTACTCTTTGATTAGAGAGTGTTGTGAGGTGTAGTTAGATATTTGCTTTGAGAGAGTGTGGGTGTACTGGGGTGCCGGTGTTAGAGAGAAAGAAGTATATGTGTTGTAACAATTTTCACATAGTGATATTCTCTGGTTGTCATTTGACAACGGCCGTGGTTTTTTCTCCGGTAATTGGAGTTTCCACGTTAAATTCTTGTGTTGTGATTGTGTCTATTTTATTTCTCTGTCAAAGGTGTTTTCTCAAGGGGGAATGGTGTCTTATTCCCAACAAATTTTGTCCGATAAAAATTAACAGTGACATAATTTTTTTTCTCTTTAAGTTCAGCCAATTAGAATTTTAGGAGGCACAGATGATTTTTGGCATTTTCTTCTTCAGTAGTTTGGTCAAAAAATTTCTCTAGAGTTTTCGTTGTTTTAATTTCGTACGAAAATAGAGTTTTGATAATGTTATAATAATTAAATGTGAATTTGATAAATGAATATTGGTTTGATTAATTATTGTTTGAGTTCAAATGAATTTATGCTGAAATATTGTTGAGTTATTGTTGTTTGCTTGAGATTTTGATTAAGTGATGTATGAACAGTCACCTAGGGTGTTCTGATTATTTTGGAAGTCAAAATAAATTTTCAAAAGCTTTAAAAATTATATTAGCTAATTTTAAATTATTAAAGAAATAATTATGTTTTGAGTTTTATCGAGAAAAGTATTATGTTTGAATTTGATTTATCAAGAAAATGAGTTTAATGAAAGAGAAATAGATTTGAATTGTTTTTTAAAGAGAGATTTTGATATTTGAAAAACACCTGGGTAGTATGTAAGGGTTGTGACTTAGTCCCACTTGCTCTAGGTCAAGATTTTAAAAGATTGTGGTTTTGAATTTGAGCTATGATCTGGCGAGGATCGTGGTGGTGTACCGTTTGTCCAGTGTCGCGATGGACGTGGAGATCGTGGTTGTTTACCGCCCACGGATTGTGAATGTGTTTGTGGGGATCGTGGTTATTTATCACCCACGTGTGTGTTGTTTTTTCAATTGAAGATCTTGCAAGGTTTGTGGTGGTGTACCGCTCACAATGGTGGGGTTCATGGTGGTGTATCGTCTACCAGGTAGGGTTCGTGGTGGTGTACCGCCCACCAGTTTTCAAGAGAACGATATCCAAGTTAGCTGCCGAATGTGTCGAGTTCTGGCGATATAATCGACACGTGAGCTCAGGGCCAGTAGACCAGGCATGCATCATATTGTATTTGTTTGCTTTGTCTGGGTATACTTAAGTATTTTGGTTTGCCTATCTGATAATTTTTGTCTAATTGTTATTTGTTGTACTTGCTGTAACTGCTCTCTGATTGTGTTTGTCTTGCATTATTTGTATTGGTGATTGATTTTGTTTTGTGATTGAGTTTTGATATTGATTTAATTTGGGTTAGAGGCTGAGTTAATTTGAGTTAGGCCGGAGACCGTGATTGGTAGGATCAGCTATAAGCTTTGGTTAAAATCGTTTCTTAGTAAGCAATGAAATATATGAAGCGCTGTTTTGTGCAAAATTTTATATAAGAAAAATATGAGTTTTAAATTTGAATAATCACCCTGACCCTACTAAGAACTCTCCAGTTCTTACCCCCTATTTTTACCTCTTTTAACTACAGGTGCAAAGGTTTAGTGTGGAGTTACAGGAGCATAGAAGATTATGTTTACGAGTTGAGTTGTTGGAATTTATTTTCCCCTTGCCGTTTATTCTTTTGGTTTTTAGAAGAATAGGACTTGTAATTGAGGTTCTTTTTGAAATAAACATAGTATATAATTAAAGGAATAGAGGTGAGTAGCGCTCGGACTTTTAGTATGATCATGAAGTGCTAAAAGTTAGAGTGTTACATATAACATTTGAAATGGATTAATATATAAAATAAACAATTAAGAAATAAAATCATAAAATAAGTAAAATTTTTATAGAACTTAAAAACTTCTAAAACAATACGTAATTTGACGGGATGAAATAGTAGTCTATTTCATTTATAACCAATATAAATAATTTGGTTGCAAAGATAATTTAGCACAACCATAATGAACAGAAACATTGATGAACGAGATACATTGATTGAAAAATTAAAAAATTTTAACCACATATGATGCATTCTATCTAATTTTTTTTATCTTGTATCAATAATATTCTAAACAGGATCTGGCCATTTTTGCTTATACTTTCATGCTATAGCTATTCTGAAGCGGGTAATAATTGACTACCCAGTTAAACATAAAACCAAACAATTTGTTATGTCCATTTCTTTTACACTTTCCATTAGAGTAATAACTAAAGAGAATGGTGTATTAGCAATGCAAAACTAATGTCAAAAGAGCATACATCTTATAATGATGATAGTAATGTTCGCATATTGGTTTCTTTTTCTGCAACCCATCTCTTTATCTGAACATTTATATAATCAGCGATTCTCTGCCACATCAAAATCAAATCACACCCAAAGAAAATATGAGAAAAAAATAAGGTAAAAACCATGAAGACATAATTTGTGTTCTAAGTTCAGAGTACAACAAGTATATGAAATATCACATGACGAGTCCCTATATGGATCATTAAACTAAAAGATCTGACTATCAAATCAATTTAGAACACCTAAGGGGCACATTTAGATAGATTTTTCAAAAACTTACCATTTAAAAAAAAAATCAGAATTGATTTTCTAAATTATGTCTTATGTCATTTGATTGGTTCACTTTTGCAGCCGGACCTCCTTTATTTTTGTTGATCTTTACAACTAAGTTTTGTTTAGTGTCACCAGTATTTATATTGGCCTTTCTGATAACATTATTTTGTATCTTACCCATAAAAAATTTCTCAAGCTTATCTATCGATGATATATTTGAGCTGTTAATTACATAAAATATAATTCAGAAAACTGCTTAGTAATAATAGAAATAAAGATATGTAATGGTGGTTATTAGCTCAAGCATTCAAAAAAATCTTTATTTAAGTATGCAACATTTGTTGCCTTAGGTGGAGGTCTTAATATTGAGGAAGCACCGGAGCTGTCTTGTGTACCTTTGAAAATATTCCATTTATTGATCTTTTTCAAAGAGTCAAAGAATGATTGTGAAGATGATGTACGTAAAGCGGTTTCAAACACTCAAAATGGATCATCATGAGAGGTGGCAGCAGGTTTTTTTGAAGTGATAGTTGGTTTAGGAGTCTTATTACTTGCACTTCTGAAAAATACAAAATAAAAGAGATAAGAGAGAAAAAAAACTCATCAAGAGATTGTTAGACTGATTAGATGAATAAGTGAGACACACCTACCAATGGATCAATTTATGTTTTTATTTATGTCTTATTTACAAATGAATTCATAACATGCTTGATCATCAAATCAGCAACTTTAGTAACTCCATATTCTAGAATACCAACTGCCTACAAATTGCCTTAAGTGAGAGAAAGCAATAGCACAAATAGATAAACACGAGCTTATCAAATTTAATATTTACATGATCATAGTAATGAAATTTGCATAAAAATAAAAGGAGATAAATTACCTTATATCCATTGCCTCCAGAACTATTTATAGCTGAACTCTAGTCATATTCTCAAATTGTAAATGATATCTAAACAAATAAATAAGAATTTTTTTTATTACATAAACTCTAAAACTAAAACATAACATATATCAAGAAATAGATTAAATGGAACAAGCATAAAAGCTTACCTTGATTTTGTAAGATGGCTAAGGCATTTCATCGAATATATGAGACATATAAAGACACAAAATATGTGAATCTACATTACATAGTCTTCATTCTCATGTTTGGAACTAGCACTTTCATTATTTCACTGTCAAATTTTTCGTTATCGTTGATGAACTCATCATTGAGCAAAGCGTCCATTAGACAATTTATATCTTCTATGTTTACTTCTTCCATTGGAGCATTTGCATCAAATAATGAAATATTTTCATCCTCCAAAACAACACTTTGCACTCTTAATTCGGATACACTTTCTTGATAAAAATCAGTATTATCATCTTGCTCATCGGGTTCTTCATTTGGATCATGCAATGTTTCATTTATAAAGAGTTTGGCTCTAACTTTACAAGCCGCCTACCATTCCCTATTAGACTTATACCCACTATGTGGATATTTTGTGTAATATACTTGTTGTGCTTATTCAGCCAAAACAAACGGCTCGTTTAATTGTAGTCTTGATTTATACTTTATGTCAACTAACCCATATCTCTCGTCAACTTTTACTCCATTAATTTGGTCAAACCAGCAGCACCGAAAGATAAATATAATATTTTCATAGGCTAAGTATGACAGTTTCAATATCTCCTCAAAAATGCCATAGTAGTCTAAGTCCTTTTTTCCATACATGTTTTCTTTAGGCTTTAACACATACTCCACTATTTATAATAGATCTATTTTTATCATGATCCTTAATATGAAATCTATATTCATTAATTTTTAAGCCATTGTACGAAGTGATAGACTTAGAAAGACCATGAGCTATCTATTGAATCATTCTACTTTCAATGTAACATGTATCTACCTATAAATGAATACAATGACAATTGAAGGTTATACATTCTTGCTTTAGAAAATAATTTTAATATTTTAAATATTTAATTTCAAAAATCACTCACTTGATTCTTTATTCATCTACTAAAGTCCTTATCGCAGTATTTAGTATTTTATCTTCGAAGATATTTGGATCCAATTCTTTCAGTGAATCCTCAAATTTTTTAATAAATAAAGTAATCAATATAACATTCAATTTAATTGTAAAATTAGTGTATATATAATATGAATATAAAAATTAGTTCTGATTTACTGAAGACAAGGTTCTATTTCTTCGCAGATAACAAGAATGTATTTGTAGGCAATATGAAGCTCTTTATCAGTTAAGTATTTCTTTGAACCTTGCTCGATGGAAAGGAATGGGTATCTAAAAATAGACAAGTGATTTTCGTCCATATTTGAACACCATCATCATTCTTAGAAACTTGAGTCCGCCTTGTTTGTACTGTTGACTTAAAATACATATAAGTAAAATTTGAAATTTCTTCCAAAATATATGCTTTGCAAATAAATCCTTCAACTCTTGCCATATTTTAAATTTTTCATTTTTAAGAATAGCATACACCTTTCAAATGGATACATCCATCGATACTGCATAAATCCTCCAACCTTAACTTCATAGGGGATGTGGATAACTAAATGCTCCATCACATTAAAGAAAGCTGGCAGAAAAACTTTTTCTAGCTTACAAACCATTTCAATAATGAAAATCTCTGCCTTCTCCATAGCATCAGGGCGTATTTCAGTAGCACAAATTTGTTTAAAGAACAAGTTGAGCTCTGTTAGCACTTCCCATATGAATTTTGGCAACACGTCTCAAAATGCCAATGGAATTAGTCTTTCCATGAAAATATGGTTGTTGTGACTCTTCATTCCATATATCTTTCCATCTGCTAGATTAACACATCGTGAAATATTTTATGCATAACCATCGAAAAATTTTAATTGCTTTATCGACTTACATACTGTCCTCCTTTGTTGAGAATCTAAGGCACATGTTGCTTTTAGTTTTTTGCACTTTTCATTCTCGAATACGAAATCCAAGTTAGGGCGTTTGCATATTATCTTTAAATCTTCTCGTGCATTTGCGTTGTCTTTTGTCTTGCCGTTTAAGTCCATAACAGTGTTAAAGATATTGTCAAAAATATTTTTTCAATATGCATAATGTCTAAATTGTGTCTTATCAAATTAGTTGACCAATAAGGCAACTCCCAAAAAATATTTTTTCTCACCCAATTATGAATGGTACTAAAGTCACCTTTTTTCCCTCTCGAATTATCCCCGAAGTTAGCTTCTTTGAGTTTATCCAACTCATTTAAGATTTTAACTCCACTGATTTGTTTCAGTGGAAAAGAGTTTTTCACGGTTGACTTTTTAAAAGAGTACTGATCACGACAAAATGCATGACAAGCAGGCAAGTATTATCCGTGACAATCAAACCAACAGGGTTTAGCACC
Organism: Arachis duranensis; assembly: GCF_000817695.3. NCBI lineage: Eukaryota > Viridiplantae > Streptophyta > Magnoliopsida > Fabales > Fabaceae > Arachis > Arachis duranensis. Next base: position 16,138,316 of record NC_029772.3, on the reverse strand, counting down.
GTGTTGTAGTCGAAACGATTTAGTGTTCTTTATGCAAATCGAAAAGAAAGTCGATCATGAGTGCTCCAATCAAACAATATTTCATAAGCCAGAAAATCTCTTATAGTCCACAATAATGCTATTTTCATGTTAAATTTTTCTTTTTCCATGCATCATAAGTAGTAACACCATTGTCCCATAAAATCTTTAACTCGTCAATCAGTGGTCTAAGATAAACATATAATCTTTTTCTGGGAGACTTCAGTCCAGGGATCAAAAGACTGAGGAATATGTACTCTCTTCTCATGCACATACTCGAAAGAAGATTGTAAGGTATGATAAACACAGGCCAACATTAGTATGAAGTCTTTGAGCCAGAAGATAGATTAAAACCTTCAGTGTAAAGTCCAAGCCTAAAATTTCTAGATTTATTGGGAAAATAGTTCATGGGTGGCATCGAATTGTTTCCAAGCATCAGCATCAACCGGATGAGTGATAACCGATTCATCTTGGCGTACTGCATCCACATGCCACTTCATATATTATGCAATAGTTTTAGACATAAACAAATGTTGAAGTCTTGGAGTAATAGAAAAATATCTCAATATTGAGTATGGTACATCCCTACTACTATTAGTTGTATCCCTTTCCTTTGGCTTAAATTGTTGGTGTTCACACATTGTGCAAGCTACATAACTAGTCTTGTCACTTGTTTCTTATAATATAGCATGCAGTGATTAGAATAAGCATCAATTTTCTCATATCCTAATCCCAATCCTTGAATCATTGTCTTTGACCAGTAGAAATCTTCTGGCAACTTCTCTTATTTTGGGAGCATGCTCTTGATTATGGCAACCATTTGATTATAACAGCTTTCACTCATGTTAAATTCTGACTTCAAATTCACTAGCTGGGTTACCGTTGACAATATTGTATGCTTGGTGCAGCCATCCCACAAAGGTTCGTCAGCAATCCTCAGCAACTTATAAAATTTCGACGCGGATGGATTTGAATCCTCTTCTAAACCATCTACCACGTTTAAGTTATCACCTGTAGCATCAATAACCATGTCTACATATGGATTTGTATTCTCCTCTTCATGTTCTTGGGTAACATTTATTGCATCCTGTTCAACCCATCTTTTCTCATCGTGAGCAATCCAGTTTATATAACCCTCCATAAACCCACGATCATACAAATGCTTTTTGACCCAAAATATTTCATCTTTAATTCTCTTCTTACATTTTGTGCATGGACAAAAAATGCGACCTATACTATCAATGACTATCGGGTTTCTTTCTATAAAATCTATGAATTCCACAATACCTTTTTGAAATTCCTCGCTAAGATGACCAGTGCAATCTTGCCTTTGTGACATCCAACTTCTATCGGGCGCCACGATTATCTGGACTAAGGTTTCATTTTAGTTGTAATACCAACGTTTAACATGCATATATATAACATAGTCTCATGTATATTTTTTCGTAAATTTTATTAATATATTTTTATTCACAATCATAATAAATGACCCCTTCTAAAAGTTATAAAGTAACAAACATAATACATTCAATTTGAAAATAAAGATATAAATTATAAAAAAATAATATATAAAGCTTGAAGGAAATAATAATAAACAATTTGAAGCATTAAAAACACCAAAAACAATTGGGTATAAAAAGCATGGAGATATACCGGGTTCAATAAAAAAATATCAATAACTAATTATATCTTTTAATACAATAAGAACCCAAGAGATTGATAGAACTATCATTACAGCAAGAAAAGATGAACTTAAAATTCATGATAATATGAAGCAAGACAGCAAAAAACTCAAGTTCAATCAGTAACAAATTCTTTCGGCAATGAACAAATTTAAGTGATCATTTCAGAACAACAACAAATTCAAGGTTCCAATAACAAACTTCAACAACACATTCAACTTTCAACAACAAAATCAAAGTATATTGATGAATTTGACTTGTTTGGTTTACTACTTGTCACGGGTTGTGTAACACCCTACCATACAGAGTCTTATGCTTAAGTCATAATTCAGAGATGGCAAGGTATTACGACCTCTAGAATAAAAATTTAGTACGTATAGTAGTATGAATGATTGATTATAACTAGGAGCCTTTGTAGAAAAAGGGGTAAACAAAAATCACAACTTGAAAGCGCAATACTCCGATCGGAAACGCAACGAACAAGAATAACCAACGCGAGATTATATAAATATACAAAGGAGTGTCAAAAACAGGAATATCAAGACTCAAAATCCGGCTGCGAAGATAACCGGTCCGAGCATAGCATTATATACATATGATAAAATAAGGAAAACCCAAAGGAAACCCAAAGGGACACAAATACAGAAAACCTATTCTCAAAAACCTCCCATAAGGGGAGTCATCACAGTTTGTATTATTTAATGGAGATAAAAGTATCTAAGCAAAACATATAAACCAAAACATATCCCCGAGAATAAAGGATCTTCGCAAATCCAGAAGTCTCCAGGAGGCCTCAGCGAGAAGCCTCACGTCCTGCATCTAAAAATCACAAAATCCGCATGGTGAGAACCAGAGGTCCCCAGCATGGTAACCGCTTCCACATATATAATACATAATAATAGAGGAAAGCCAAAGGCAATCCTAGAACTTCCTCCAGATAATATCAAGCTTATAAACAAGCTAAACCATATAAGGGCATATGACTAAAGATTCTTCAGTCTAACTAATACTTCCCTTTCCAATTCCTTCAAACCTCCCAACCACCAGCAGGAGTATAATGTAGCAAACACAGTTATATCAAACCCCTCACTAGTGAATATTTATGGGGGTGAGCTCATCCGGGGCTTTCACAGTGCCCGGCCACCCTGACGACATAGGGTCAAAAGAGCTTCAAGTCTCAACCTGGAGCACGTGGTGGCTAGCCACTGCTTTATCCAAGGGAAACTCTCATCTCCGATAATGGAAGTGCAACATTCACAATTCATTCAACAGCATATATGCATTTATGCTAGCCATAATCATGGCTCCGTCGTATCACGGCAATAATCTAGCCATCCGGCTCACGGTTAAATCCATAACCAGCAACCTGGCTCACGGTTAAATCCATAACCAGCCGTTTCATTAACAATTACGACCTTTCGGCCCATGGCATAAGAAGCACTTCCACCACCATCATCCGCCTCTCACGTAATCATCTTTGATCCTCATTGATCATTCATTTTTCCCTTGCTTCACTCGCAAGTTACCACATCCCCTGCTCCTTTTCTAATAGCCAGGCATATCAACATGATTTAAGACATAAGTGGTGAGATCGGAGGCTTAGAAGTATGAGATTTGGCTTTTAAAACTCAAAAATCAACTTTGGGATGAAAATAGGGCCACGCGTACGCGCACTCCGCGCGCATGCGCGGATGGCCACAAAAACTCATCGGCGCGTAGGCGCCCTTCACGTGGACGCGCACATTCAAAGATTAGTCAACGGCACGCACGCGTCAACCACGCGTACGCGTGGATACTCTTGTGCCCCAGGCACAAAACTGGCACAACTCTGGCACAACTCTCTGGAAAATAGCTGGGCATTGGGTGCAGCACATAGGCGCGCCCGCGCACATCACGCGCACGCGTGGATGGCGCTTTCTGGAAGAACGGTGTAAAACCCGGTTAATTAACGGCTAATTAACCCATAAATGAGAATTTATTCTAGAAAGCCTAAAATGTGATTTTTATGGCTAAATGTGATAGAGGAGACTGAGACAAGAATTTTGGTACCAATTTTATAGAATTCAGACCAAGATTGGACCGAACGGGCCAAACCGGGCCAACCGGACCCAAAGTGGGCCCTTGGCCCAACATAACTAAACCAAAACCCTAGTTTTCAGCACTCTCTCTCCTCATTTGTTACACACACAAGCTGAAATTAGAGAGAAAGGGAGGAAGAACACTCTCTCAAGTTCTCTCCCTTGGTTGATCTTCAAACCACCATAACTTTTGATCTAGAGCTCCGATTGCCGC
>NC_029772.3:16132859-16133676 GCF_000817695.3 Arachis duranensis | reverse complement strand
GTGGTAAAGTGTCAATGTGTGAGTTGAGGAGGCTTGATGTTGAAATTGATGTATTTTGATTGATTTCAAAGAAAAGGGATGAAAATGGCATGTTTTGATTGATTTTGAAAAGAGTTGGAAATGGCTTGTTTACAAATGGCACTTTCTGGTTTTTATGAAAAACATGGTTTTTGGGCATACTTTGGTGGGACATAACTTGGACTACGGATCTCTGTTTTGTGCCAAATCTTTTTAGAAATGAAATTGGATCCGAAATGTCCGTGCCGTTCGAAGAACGGGTGAAAGACGATTTAAAATGAGAAAGTTATGTCTGTTGGAAGATTTGGGTTTAAATTGGTGAATTCTGCAGCTTTTAACTTAGAAAAATTTTTAGCAGAATGACCCCTTGGCGTGGGCGCACTTGGCGCGTGCGCGCCGTTCTTCCCGAAAATGCCATACACGCGTACGCGTGATGTGCGCGGGCGCGCCGATGGTGCTGCACCCAATGCCCAGCCATTTTCCAGAGAGTTATGCCAGAAATGTGCTAGTGTTGTGCCTGAGGCACGAGAACACCCACGCGTACGCGTCGATTGGCAAACTTTTAACCCACGCGTTAGCGTGCATGACGTTTGCGCGTCGATAAGTTTTTGAGGCCGTCCACGCGTGCGCGTGGCCCTGTTTTCATCCCAAAGTTGATTCTTGAGTTTTAAAAGCCAAATCTCATACTTCTAAGCCTCCGATCTCACCACTTATAACTTAAATCATTATGATATACCTAGCTATGAGAGAAGGAGCTAGTGGATGTGGTAACTTGCGAGTGAAGCAAGGGAAAATGAAT
>NC_029772.3:16123333-16132080 GCF_000817695.3 Arachis duranensis | reverse complement strand
GGCTTTCCTCCATTATTATGTATTATATATGTGGAAGCTGTTACCATGCTGGGGACCTCTGGTTCTCACCCATGCGGATTTTGTGGTTTTCAGATGCAGGACGTGAGGTTTCTCGCTGAGGCATGCTGGAGACTTCTAGATTTGCGAAGATCCTTTTTTCTCGGGGCTATGTTTTGGTTTATATGTTTTGCTTAGATACTTTTATCTCCATTGAATACTACAAACTGTGATGACTCCTCCTATGGGAGATTTTGGAGAATAGGTTTTATGTGTTTGTGTCCCTTTGGGTTTCCTTTGGGTTTTCCTTATTATATCATATGTATATATTGTTATGCTCGGATCGGTTATCTTCGCAGCCGGATCTTGAGTCTTGATATTCCTGTTTTTGACACTCCTTTGTATATATATAATCACGCGTTGGTTATCCTTGTTCGTTACGTTGTCGATCGGAGTGTTACGCTTTCGAGTTGCGATTTTTGTTTACCCCTTTTTCTACAAAGGCTCCTAGTTATAATCAATTATTCATACTACTATATGTACTAAATTTTTATTTTTAGAGGTCGTAATACCTTGCCATCTCTGAATTATGACTTAAGCATAAGTCTCTGTATGGTAGGGTGTTACAAACGGCGCGTACGCGCCAAGTGCGCCTACGCGCGGGGGTTACTCTGCTAAAATTTTTCTAAGTTAAAAACTGCAGAATTCATAGATTCAACCCCCAATCTTCCGACGGACATAACTTCCTCATTTTAAATCGTTTTTCACCCGTTCTTCGGACGGCATGGACATCCCGGATCCAATTTCATTTCTAAACAGGTTTGGCACAAAATAGAGATCCGTAGTCCAAGTTATGTCCCATCAAAGTATGCCCAAAAACCATAATTTTTCATAAAAATCACAAAGTGCCATTTTCAAAACAAGCCATTTTCAACTCTTTTCAAAACCAATCAAAACATGCCAATTTCATCCCTTTTCTTTGAAATCAATCAATATATATCAAATTCAACATCAAGCCTCCTCAACTCACACATTGACACATTACCACAATTTACAAAATCACTATCCCATCATTCTAGCACACTTCACCCAAGTGGCTCAAACCCAAACACATTGACATATCATATACTCTTTCTCATGCCAATTTTCAACAACACCAATTCCAATTAGCCATCATTATACATAATCAATATCATATTCACCATCAACATGGTTCAACCCACAATTCAACCATAACCAATCATCAAGTATATATCACAACATGCATATTTCTCATACATCATACCATCAAGGCATCAATAATCATCATCACATATATGATCACATCATATATTTCAACCATTCAACAACATCAACAATTCAATGCCTAACTTAAGGCCTCTAGCCTAAGTATTTCCTACCACATTACATATTAGATACGGGAAACCGAAACCATACCTTAGCCGATTTCCCAAGCTCAACCGGAGCACTTCCAAATCACTTATCGACAAGCTCTCAAGGTCTCAACACCTCCAAGAACAGATTTTTCACCACCAAAGCCCTTTTCAAGCTTTTCAATATCACCAATCAAGCTTTAACATCCACATATACACAATCTAAGCTACAACCATTATAGAACCACAAAATACACTAGGGTTGAGAATCTTACCACACCCAAGGTCCAAGAAGACAAGATTAACCTTCTCCTTCAAGAGAGTTGAGTCCTATAACATCAAAGAGCCCAAAATCTCAACATTTTTGCTCATGAAACTCGAAATCAAGGCTAGAAATTCGAAGAGTAAAACGTGACTTACCTCAAGATTAATTGTATGGGTTTTGTAGAGCTCTCCGCGGTGAACGTGTGGCCGTAAATGGTGCGGCAATCAGAGCTCTAGATCAAAAGTTATGGTGGTTTGAAGATCAAGTGAGAGATAGAAGTTTGAGAGAGTATTCTTCTCCTCCCTCACTCCATTTCAGCGTGTGTGTGTAACAAATGAGGAGAGAGAGTGCTGAAAACTAGGATTTTGGTTTAGTTTAGTTGGGCCAAGGGCCCACTTTGGGTCTGGTTGGCCCGGTTTGACCCGTTCGGTCCAATCTAGGTCCGAATTCTATAAAATTGGTACTGAAATTCTCGTCTCAACCTCCTCTATCACATTTAGCCATAAAAATCACATTTTGGGCTTTCTAGAATAAATTCTCATTTATGGGTTAATTAACCGTTAATTAACCGGGTCTTACAGGTTGCTTATTTGTACATATTAAATGCCTATATGCTAATTGCTTTACTTGAATCTACTTGTATTTTACTTGTTTGTCTTGCTTGTATTTGAACAACTAAGAGGTCCCACATGCTAGTGTCGGTTAACACTGAGGGTTGTTCTGTTTGGAGTTTGGAGAGTTGTGAAATTTTGTTGAAATTGAATTTGGTTGGTGATTCTATATTTATGAATTCTGAGTTGAATTTATGAATGTTGGGTCGGAGTCCGTGAGAAGTAAGCTCGGTAAGTTGTTTGAATGATATCCTTGAAATTGATATGTGAAGTTGATGATTTAGAGTTGTAATGTGTGAATTGAGTAGGCTTGAACTTGGTTAATTGTAAATGAGTGAATTAGGATGGTTTGGAGGTCATTATATTGAGTAGAACTGATGTGGCTTGTGAATCTTTAAAAAAATTGGTAAATTCTGTTTTTGGACAAAAACTGGTTTTTGACTAACTTTGGCGGGTCATAACTCGGTCTTCAGAGTTGGAAGTTTAACGAAAATAGATTTTTATAAAAAATTATTTATGAATCTTTCCAATGGTTCAAAATAGTTGAAAAATAAATTTTGTAGAAAAAGTAATGAAAGTTTAAAGTTGGGTTGAAAAATTGAATTTCTGCAGCATATCAGCTTTTTGAAAATCTGGTATGCATGCATAAGCAGCAGTGTCACGCGACGCGAGTCTAGGGCTCTGCCCAGCACTCTCGTGTACATGACTATGGCATGCATACGCGACAATGCCTTTTTGAAACTCATGCATACGTGGCAGTGTCACATGACGCGAGCAAGTTTTTCTGTCCAGTACCCTCGCGTACGCGGCATTTTCAAATTTTGAATTCATGCGTACGGGGAAGGTGCTTGCATATGCGACTTTGCCAAATTCTAAATTCATGTATACGCGGAAGGTGCTTGCGTACCGACCACCCTGTTTTTCTGAAAATGAATTTTTGTGTTCTTAACCATTCTTCTAGCCATCTAAACCTCTATAATCCTTGTTATGAGTCTAGAGTCAGTGTAATAGAGGGTAGAAGAGTTAGGAATGATACTTAATGAGTTGAGACAAGAAATTGAAAAAGATGGATTAAATGTATTGAGAAATGATGAGTATGATTATAATAATGAGGAATGACGATGATTGATTTTAATTGAGGATGATGAGTATGATTATGATATGAGAAATTATGATTATTGATGTATAGCTTGATATTCGGTGATTATTGGAAGTGGTGTTGCCTTTGAATTGGTGTTGGTGGTTGAAACCTTGTAGAAGCTTGTTGGAATCAAGTTTTTGGGAGTTTTGAGTTGCGTGCGAATTGGCCAATGTATGGTTTCGATTTTCTTTATGTAATATGTAATGTTTCGTGAAACTTAGGCTAGTGGACCTTAAGATAGGATTGGATTGATTATGGTTGTTGATAATTATGATTATGAATTGAGCATGATTTGCTTGAACTTGAATACTCATTCCTGTAAAGTGCGACCCCAGAAAGATTTTGGAAGGTGAGGATCTTCCTTTTTGGTCCTTCTGTGAATGTAAGATCGCTTCCAGTGAGATGGTGGAAGGATATGATCTCCTTCTTTGTTACTCCTGAATATTTGTTGAACCTCCGTCGCAAGATGTGGCCGAACACTTAGACCTTTTCCAGATAATTCCTCCAAGAGATGCGAATTTCTCTTGAGAGATGTGCACACACAAGGACTGTGTATAATTTTATAAATAGTTCTCAAAATAGTGACATTTTAGTTAAAAAAAAAGCCTATATGAGAGAATGCTCTTAATAAAGGAGAAAGGGGTAAGAATGTGTATGAAGAATACATTGAGTTAGAGAAGTATTTATAAGCTGGGAGGTGGGTTTGGACTTAGGCTCATATCGAAAAGGTGTGGCTCGAAGTGTTGCTAGATCGAGTTTGAGTGCTCGAACTGTATCTAGATTGGGTTGGATTTTACCGAACTATCCTCAAACTTGGCTAGCTTATGACGATTTGCTGTAGATTAGGCCTAAGTATAACAAAAAATATGCTCCTACAAGTATCCGTAAGGATTACCTACAACGAGGGAGTAACAGGGACCCGCAAAATCTCTACGGATCCCTTGTGAATAAATGAAGACAGAAGTGCAAATTGAGACATCTGCCCCACAAGGACTCACAAAATTCCTACGAAAGAAATTATATTATTTTTTAAAAAAATTAAAATTTAATACTCATAAATATTTACACAGACATCTTCTATCTCTTCTATAAAAAAATAAATGAAACTCATAATGAGAAAGTAGTAGAAGCAGAAATATTTTATGAATCAGGTCTGACCCATCTAAATTGTTTCCTGTTTGTAAAGAGAAAAAAATTTGATTTTAGTAATTAAATCATTTTTATTTGTTTTAAAAAATAATTTTTTTAATTTATTTAAAAAAAATCATTTGTAGTGATTATACTTCAATCCATCGTTTATCAATCATCTGCCACTTGACTAAAAATAGTACTAGTGAATTATTATAGTTATATTTTTAATTTGAACCCTTAAATTTATCATCCAATAATTTAAATGGATCGTATTATCAAAATATTGATGTCTAATTTTTTACTAGAATATTGTAGATGGGTCTAAATCTTTTGAACTGAAATAAGAATGTTTAAAAGTCAAGTGAAATCAGATTTGTTTTGACATAGATTCAATTCTAAATATACAGCGAGTTTATTTTTTAGACTTTAACCTAGGCTTAAACTCGACAAAATCTAAATATTTTTAGATTACAATTATATTGGGTTCAAATTAGGAAAAAATCAGATTTTTAAAATTTTAACAATAATTTATAAAAAAAACTTATTTATGATGTACTTATTTATAAAGAAGAAACTTGTTATTGAAAAATTGATATTCATATTTAAACTTGAATTTATCCATAAATTCTAATTTGATGTTTTTTTAATTTATTTTCTAATTCAATAAATATGATTAAAAATAAAACAATAAATTTATAATTAATATAACATAATATTAAAATTAATTTAAAATTTTTTATCTAATCTTAAATTCAATAAAATCATACTAAATTAGTTCTTAAAATATTCGCGACGGAATCGAATCTTCGAAACGGGTCGGCATGTGCACCCGTGAACTGAGCTATGGATGAACTTGAACATCCAAAATTGGTTGTAAGCTCTCGGCTGTGCTAATATGTATCCAATTATTAGTGGATATCGGATATTCTTATAGACCCAAGAACGAAAACTGTTGGGTAGTCAATAGTCCAAAAAGCACTACTACCGTTCAATTAGAATTTAGAAACACAAGTCAAGGGACAGTGGTTTGTTGTGATTTTCCCTTGTCATCAATTGATTCACCTACTTCAATATTTTCTGCTAACATGAATTAATTGGCATTAAAGAGAATGTGCATGATACAGTAAAGAAGAAAAATTGTGAAAAGATAAAGATTCACTTTATAAATAATTAGATATTTATCGAAAAAGATATCTTATTTTATTTTTATTAATTTTTTAATATAAATTTATATTTTTTTATTTTCTTCACACAAAACTTTTTTTATTGTAGAATTATCCTAAAGAAAAACACTAACTTTTTTTCCTGTACTCAAATCTCTTCTTTACCAGCTCAATTGACGACATACAGTATAAAAGTAATTAAAAAGATGTTTTAAATTAATAATATATCCAACATTTTTCTGATGCCATATAGCTATAGGCATTTAAATTATAGTCGGCTTCTTGACTGGTCCTGTTGACAAAATAATGCCTTTGCAGCCCTTTGTTTGAAACTATATTATAATTTTAAATCTTAACATCTTATCAATCAATGTGCAATTTTTCATCCAAACAATAGACAAATCCCGAGGTTATGTTCCTCTGGATTTTCAAATTTAACCTTTTGTTTACACTTGTAAGTACTTATAAATCATATTAATTCATTGATATAAAAAATTGATAAAGAAACTGTCAAATATTTTAATAAACAAAATGCATTCTTATAAATACTTAGAAATGACTATATTATTATTTTTAAATAACATTTTCTTTTAAACTAAAGTGATACATTAAATAATAGTCTTAGATAAATAAATCTTCTATGTAATTTAGACATGTTTGCAAAGAAAAGGAAAATACTAGAACGCCAACAGTTTTAGTGTAAAAGAAAGAAAAAAATTTTAATTAATATTAATTTAAAAATAAAATAAAAAATGGTGACTTTTTAAAATTTCTCTTAGAAAAACCTACTGACTTGTGGTTTATCAGTTTTATCAACTTGGTTAAATAACTTGTTTTAAAAAAAAACACAAATCTTAGTTAAATAACTTGGAGACGAAGCCTTGCAAATTTGACTACTTTTTGGAATATTTTATAAAAAATGTTAAGAGGTTAGTAAGTTTTGTAATTTATAATTATTAATATTATTATTAATATTTTTAATAATGTAAAATTTTATTTAATAGTATAAAATTATTTACTTTTTTTTATTAACTAGATACTGACCAAATTTTAATAAAAATATTGTCCCTAAACTTTTTGTACTTTATATTGTGTAGCATCGTCCCGTATTCTCCCAAACCACTATGAAAAATTGACTTCCACTACCCAGAACCTCCTATGTTGTTTCCTTCACACTAGAAATCATATAACTCGTACTGATTCAGTTTGAAGTTTGAACCTAGAAAACTTATAATAGTATAATAATATGTTCTTACCTAAATTTCAAGTTACAATTTTAATGAAGACATAATATAAATAGGGCTCGCATATTCTCCATGCTTTACAAGTATCACTGTGTGTGATAATAATATCCTCCTTCAATTTCCTATCTCTCTCTTCATACTTGGTCTCTAAAATTGTCTTCCCTTTGCTTCAACATTGAAATAAAGGTGATGATGATGAAACCCACCATTATTGTGAAAACGCATACTTTCTTATTAACTCTGTTATTAGCATTTGTGATCTTAGAAGCACGTCCATTGAGCATAATTGGGAGCGGAAGAGAGGAATTGGCAGTTGATTTCTTTGATTGGTTATCTGTGGGTGCAATCAAATCTGGGCCAAGCCTCAGGAAGGGGCACAAGTTCACAAACACTAAAGATGAGACCCTACTTGGTGGGATTAAGGATTCAGGTCCAAGTGGGTCAGGAGTGGGTCACTCTTTCACCGATGCTAACACACTGGGTGGAATTAAGGACTCTGGTCCAAGCCCTGGCCAAGGACACTAGCTATATACCATTCATTATATTTTACAAATTTAGATTCTCTAGAATAAAAAAGTTAGTAAAATGATAAAATAAAAAATTAATTATTTTAATCTAAGAGTGATTAACTTTTTACTTTATCGTTCCACAATTCTACTTATAGGCTAGCGCTGGTGATTCGCCTATTGGCAAACGTGTTACAAATTAATTGATTTCTTTTTTTTTTTCGTTGGTTTCATGATGTATAATTGTATACTATTGTTAGTTATATAATATATAGATGGGATATCTCAGACAATTCTTTGCTTTCTTTTTGAAGTGTCTCATTAACAAAATATTATGCTTCAATAATTTATCCGTGCAGTATTTAAGTTAATTATTGATTTATTATATGAAATAGAAATTTTACTTTCATGCTCAAGAGATCGTAATGGGTGTGTGCCCGCACAAAGTTTAATAAAATAGTTTTGTATAAAACTTCTAATATACAAATAATATTTTTTAAATAAATTAATGAAATTATATGCGCTGTTTTTTTTATTATTATTACACTAGTCACACACTTATATTTTGAGGTGTTTTAAATTTCATCTCAATCTTAATTGAAATTTAAATTTGGTTGCAGTTTATTTAAGAAACAATCTCATTTGTCATTTGGTCTAAATCTCCACTGTGATCATTTGTCATTTGGCAAGGGAAACGACAAAAACAAACCAATAATCAACTAGCAAATAATAATTCTTCATTCAAAAAGTTCAAAATTTAAGACTAGGCTTGCAAATGACAGACATACTTATATGGTCTTTACATGGTTGTGTGAAACAACACCGAGGAATTATGTGAAGAGCCGATTTCTATTTGAGTTTGATCTTTGATATTACGTGTAAGTTGTAACACAATACCGGTGGGCGTGTCACGAGCTGAATTTCGAAATGTGTAAAATAGCATGAGGGAGAGACGTACATGGATAATCGAATTAGTCAAATTATTAGATTATTGGATTCAACTCCTCTAAAATTATTCTGTTATTTAAAAAAAATACGTTATTAATTATTATTGGATTAAGATAACAAAATTCATAGATAATAAATATTACTCATTTTAATCATTTTACTAATATTATCACTTTAAAAAAATTTTTAGATTATTAGTTTAATCAATAAATTATAAATTAAATGGATTAATTAATTATAATTAAATAATTATATAAAATTTTATTTTTATATTAAAATAATTATTATTTTTATATTTTAATAATTTATTAATTATATTAGTTTATACATTTCGTCTTGTTATATATACTACAAATATTTATTAAAAA
>NC_029772.3:16117591-16123084 GCF_000817695.3 Arachis duranensis | reverse complement strand
TAATTATTTTATATATATATATCGGAATAAATAAAAATAGGTACTATCTAAATTCAATTCCATTTAAAATTTTGTTTCACAAAAAAACTATTTTAAATTGATAAAAGTAAAATAAATATTCGTAAATTTGAATAGTATTACCACGCTTACTATTATGGAGAAAAGCTTCCGTGATAAATTTTAAGATTTTGTTGGTTAATTAATTATTTTATTATCACTAGTAAGTGTTAACATCATTATGAACCTATATATTGGATTTTATTTTCTTTTTAGATAAAAATATGTATTTTTATTTAAGGCAATAAAGGTTTCTATTTGTTATATACCCATTGTTAATAAACGAATAAATATATTATTTTATTGTTGTAATATTTTATTCTTAAGAAAAAAAATTCAAAATTCAGCACCACCAACGACTGTAGCATCTTCCCAATACAGTAACATCTCGTATATAAACTAAAAATTGACTATATAAATTCAAATGAATATTTGTATTTGCTAACAATAATAATATTTGTAGGAATATTTCTCATAACTAAAATATTAGAATATTATTATAATAATATAATATTTTTTTGATAATTGTTTCTGTTACGTGGGTAATCTGAGTTTAATGGATTGGGCTTATAAGATTGGCCCAAACGTCAAGATAAGGTGGTTTCTAACTTAGTTTGCGTCTGGGAGCCGCCGTCCGACCTGTATATATGGAGGAATGGGGGGTACTTGCAAAGACACTCTAATGCCTAAGTCAGCAACGGGCTAAGCAGGTTTAGAGAGTATTGAAATTTAGAGATACCTGAGAGGTGTCAGTGTATTTATAGTGGTGATTCAATAACTACCGTTGGAGTAGTTCCATCTTTTAAAGTGGATGACCGCCCCTTTATCTTAGGGTAGTTGAGATATGGCTCCTAGAAGTGGGTTGAGATATTTTAGGGACAGTTACTCATTTGAATGAGTGTTATCTGCCAGCTATCCTTTGAGCCTGGCTTCTTTGGGATGGAGTCGGTGTTGAATCCGACCTCTTCTGCGGAGATCAGTAGGCGACAAACGTCAATCTATGAATTGGGCCTTTTGGTGTGTTTGGACCTGGTTCATAGTGTTGGGTCAGAGTATGAACAGTGCCCCTACTCAAGTCCGATCTCCTTTATGGGTTGGATTCGAGTATTTGAACTCGGGCTTGTAGCTGACGTGATTTCGAAACCGACGTGATTTTGAATTTCTCAACCGTCATGTCTAATCAAACGTCATGTCCGTTGGGGTTTTCGTATTTACACGTGGGAGCAGTTATATTGGTAACGGCGCGTTTCTATAATGATCGCATCAGTTTACCCTTATACCCCTGACGTATTTATAAATACTTTTTCCTCTCTTTTCTCTGTTTTCTTTCGTCTTCTGAAACTTCTTGCCTACAATCCTTATTCTTTCCAAAGGGAAAATCTTTAGCCTTTCTTCTTGGAGTGCTTTGCTGTTGCTGTTCTTGCTCCTCTTTCACTTTCGCAAACAAAGGTTAGTTCTTTCCTTTTCCTCCTTTACGTTGGCACTTTGCTTTGCATATTAATAGGTGGTTTGCATGTTGACGCTTAGTTCCTTAGCTAGTTTGTTGGTCTAGTGAATTTATTATTTGTTTAGTTTTTGAGAGATGTTGTTTTTAGATGCCCTGTTCTTGATTTTTTTTTCATTTTCCTTTGTAGGTCTCGTTGCTTTTTTCCTACTTCTTTTTACTGGAAAAGATGTCTTCTCATATTCTTGAGTCTCTTTCGCGGTGGGTAGATGATACCGTACTCGAGGAGAGTCCCTTAGTAGATACTGATTACATCACCGTCCTCCGCACTCACTATAGGATTTATGGTACTGATGTTGACGAGCCCAAGCATGAGTTTATAGCCCCGGGTCCTGAAGAACGAGTTTGTTTTGGGAAGGATGCTAATGCTGACCATCACTTTTTCTTTATGTATGATTGTTTCTTCACCTGTCTGGGGTTCTTTTGCCTTTTTCTGATTTTGAGATGAACGTGTTGTCTCATTGCCGAGTTGCTCCTACTCGACTCCACCCTAACTCTTGGGGTTTTATGAAAGTTTACCAACTTGTTAGTCGAGAGCTAGATTTTCCGACCTCTTTAAAGATCTTTTTTTTTACTTTTTTTATATGACCAAGTCCTTTAGTGGGCAAAATAATAAGCAGCAGTGGATCTCTTTCCGGGCCATTCAAGGTCGGAAAGTTTTTTCTATCTTTGACGATTCTTTCCACGACTTTAAAATTTTTTTCTTCAAAGTCCAAGCTCTAGAAGGTTACCATCCCTTTTTTCTTGATGAGAACTCCAACCCCCGATTTCCTTTCTATTGGTTAAATGCCTCTCTTGTGGAGAAATATGGCTTGAAAGATTTGGATGAGGTAGAGGAGGCTGTCGTGGAATTTTTTCGAGATGCTTGGGGAAGGGCCCGTAATTTGGACACCAAAAAATTTCTCTTGGGGCTCTCCGAGTTTTGTGCGGACCCAACTAGGTAGCTTTTCTTCTTGTGGAATGTTTTCTGACTAGTGTAGTTTACCGATTTGTAGGATATTTCCCGACTTGTAGACTAATCTATTGTTTTCTTCTTTCCAGAAATGGTAAAGAGTGGTTCAAGTGCTGCTTACCAGAAGGTTCAGGAGGCTAAGAAGAAGGCACGTGCCTAAGCTAACGCTGCGAGGGCTGCTGGTGCTCCTCCTCTCCCTCATGATTTTGGGACCTCTTCACGTCCTATCTTAGTAACCTCCTCCTCTACATCTACTCTTCCTCCTCCTATCCCCCAAGTCCGACCTCCTGCCGAACTTGAGAAGAAGAAACGCAAGACCTCGGAGTCTGGCACTTCTTCTGGGGAGACCAATTTTGATGGTCCCAGGTTCGTTCGGAATCACATCTTCCCCCATACTCAAATTAGTATGGATGATGTTTTCCTTCGAAACCATCTTCAAATTATGGTTCGGAGGAGTGTTCGGGCTGCTGGGGTCTGCACAAAACTCCTTGATATTCTGGACAAAACTCCCTTTAGTTCTTTGGGCTCTACCCAAAAGGTTGAGGAATTGGAGGGGAGAATTGTCCTCTATCAAGAGGATGAGAAGATGCTTTAGGAAGAAGTTGTCGGGCTGAAGGAAGAGCGAGCCCGACTTCAAGAGAGGGAGAAGAAGCTGATGGCTCATTGTGCCATGGCGGAGGGTCTCAAGGAGAAGGCAGAGAAAAAATATGTTCAGCACCTGCCTTTGTTTTTGATGAATTTTCTTATCTCTTTTCGTGTTCCTTTTGTATTCAATTTCGGTCTTATTGAATTGTTTCGTATCTTAGGTTATTCTTGCGATGCATTTCGATATTCTTGGGATTTCCAACTAGTGGGTCAAAATATTCCCGAGTTATTATGATCGTATTTTTATAACCTCTTTATAGCGACTTGTACCTCGTCATTTTATCCTGCCGACCACTTAGGTCGGGCATGGGATTTTTACATTTTTTTTAGCTTAAGCCAGTGCGTTTTATAGAATAATGATGACAATGCAGGAATTTATAAAGAGATATAAAAAAGATCCTTGTTTATTTGATGAAGGTACCTTTTGCTACTAGGGGAATTTTATGTTCCCTTAACCTCCACTTTGATGCCTCGTTAAAACCCCCTTCAGGAAAATTCTTTTTTGGGAGAAAACCGTGAAGTCGGGAAAAAGAGTACACCAGGGAGTGGAGTTCGCCTTTAACTATAGTACATTTTCATATTACAAGCATGCCATGATCTTGGTAGCTCAGTATCGCTTAAGTCGGTTACCTTGTAGTACCCCTTTCCTAAGACCTCACTGATCTTATATGGCCCTTTCCAATTAGCAGCGAGCTTTCCCTCCTCCGACTTGTTAACACCGATGTCATTTTTGATCAAGACCAAGTCGTCTAGGGTGAAGCTTCTTCGAATGACTTTCTTGTTAGATCTATTTGTCATCCTTTGCTTTAATGCTGCTTCCCTTATCTGGGCTTGTTCTCAGACTTCAGGGAGTAGCTCGAGCTCTTCTTTGTGCCCATGTATGTTGCCAACCTCATCGTAGAAGCTCACCCTTGGACTTTGCTCATTGATTTCTACTGGTATCATGGCTTCTATGCCATAAGCAAGTCGGAAGGGTGTTTCTCCTGTGGCAGACTGAGGTGTAGTCCAATATGCCCATAATACCTGAGGGAGTTCCTCGGCCCAGGCTCCCTTTGCATCTTGCAATCTTTTCTTCAACCCAGCCAGGATAACCTTGTTAGCCACCTCGGCTTGCCTATTTGCTTGTGGGTGTTCTACCGAGGTGAACTGATACTTGATCCTCATACTTGCTACTAGGTTTCTCAAGGTAGAGTCGGTGAATTGAGTTCCATTATCAGTGGTGATGGAGTGGGAAACTCCATACCTTGTGATAATGTTCTTGTAGAGGAACTTCTGACTTCTCTGGGCTGTAATGGTGGCTAATGGTTTTGCTTCGATCCACTTCGTGAATTAGTCTGCTCCCACTATTAGGTATTTCACTTGTCCAGGTGCTTGGAAAAAGGGTCCTAATAGGTCCAATCCCCATTTTGAAAAAGGCCATGGAGAAGTTATGCTAATGAGCTCCTCGGGAGGAGCGACGTGAAAGTTTGCATGCATTTGGCAAGGCTAACACTTCTTTATGAACTCAGTGGTATCTTTCTGCAAGGTCGGCCAGTAGAACCCGACTCGTATGACTTTCATAGCCAAAGACCTTGCTCCGAGATGATTCCCGCAGATTCCATTGTGCACCTTTTCGAGGACCTCTGTTGTCCTTGAGGTCGAGATGCACTTTAATAATGGTGTGGATATTCCTCTTTTATAGAGGATATTTTTCACCAAAGTGTAGTTTTGTGCTTCCTGGTGCACGAAAATTGTGATCTCTAATAATGGCATTCAACTTGGTATGCGCATCTACTAACTCAGCACTTTCTTCGCAACTTCGCACAACTAACCAGCAAGTTGGTGCACGAAATTGCAATCACACTTTTGCAATTCCGCACAACTAACCAGCAAGTGCACTGGGTCGTCCAAGTAATACCTTACGTGAGTAAGGGTCGATCCCACGGAGATTGTCGGCTTGAAACAAGCTATGGTTATCTTGTAACTCTTAGTCAGGATATCAATAATTATCAGGGTTGATTGTAAAAAGCAAAAGAACATGAAATAAGTACTTGTTTTGCAGTAATGGAGAACAGGTTGAGGTTTTGGAGATGCTCTATCTTCTGAATCTCTGCTTTCCTACTGTCTTCTTCTTCAAGCACGCAAGGCTCCTTCCATGGCAAGCTGTATGTAGGGTTTCACTATTGTCAATGGCTACCTCCCATCCTCTCAGTGAAAATGTTCAACGCGCTCTGTCACAGCACGGCTAATCATCTGTCGGTTCTCAATCAGGTTGGAATAGAATCCAGTGATTCTTTTGCGTCTATCACTAACGCCCAGCCTTCAGGAGTTTGAAGCTCGTCACAGTCATTCAATC
>NC_029772.3:16117180-16117388 GCF_000817695.3 Arachis duranensis | reverse complement strand
TGGGCAAAGTATGGACTATTATACATTGCTGGAAAGCCTAGGATGTCTACTTTCCAACGCCATTGAGAGCGCGCCAATTGGGATTCTGTAGCTCCAGAAAATCTACTTCGAGTGCAGGGAGGTCAGATTCCAACAGCATCTGCAGTCCTTTTCAGCCTCTGAATCAGATTTTTGCTCAGGACCCTCAATTTCAGCCAGAAAATACCTG
>NC_029772.3:16112380-16117007 GCF_000817695.3 Arachis duranensis | reverse complement strand
AAAACAATGCCAAAAAGCGTATAAATTATCCGCTCATCACAACGCCAAACTTAAATTGTTGCTTGTCCCCAAGCAATTGAAAATCAAGATAGAATAAAAAGAAGAGAATATACTATAGACTCCAAAATATCAAAGAAACTTAGCTCCAATTAGATGAGCGGGACCAGTAGCTTTTTTGCTTCTTAATAGTTTTGGCATCTCACTTTATCCTTTGAAGTCTAGAATGATTGGCATCCATAGGAACTCAAAACTCAGATAGTGTTATTGATTCTCCTAGTTAGGTATGATGATTCTTGAACATAGCTACTTTATGAGTCTTGGCTGTGGCCCAAAACACTCTGTCTTCCAGTATTACCACCGGATACATACATGCCACAAACACATAACTGGGTGAACCTTTTCAGATTGTGACTCAGCTTTGCTAGAGTCCCCAATTAGAGGTGTCCAAGGTTCTTAAGCACACTCTTTTTGCCTTGGATCACAACTTTATTATTTTTTTTTTGTATTCACTGCTTTTTCTTGCTTCAAGAATCAATCTGATGATTTTTCAGATCCTCAATAACATTTCTCCTTTACCATCATTCTTTCAAAAGTCAACAAGTTTAACATTCTTTAATCAACAAATTCAAAAGACATATGCACTGTTCAAGCACTCATTCAGAAAACAAAAAGTATTGTCACCACATCAAACTAATTCAACTAGTTTCAGAGATGAATTTGAAATCCTGTACTTCTTGTTCTTTTGTGATTAAAGCATTTTTTCATTTAAGAAAGGTGATGGATTCATAGGACATTCATAGCTTTAAGGCATAGACACTAAGATACTAATGATCATGTAGTGAAGACATCCTTAAATTTTATTAATCATGAATTAAGAACAAGACTCAAAAATAGATATAAGATAAGACTAATAGAAAACAAAATTCAAATAGGCTCCTAATGATAGAGGTTATCACAGAGTTAGGACTCAACAATCTTGATTTTGAGAAGTGGATGCTCCCTCAACTTGAGGGGAGAACTTTTGGCGTTTCAACTCTTGAAGTTCACGCCCCTGCTTCTCTTGTTCCTTCAGCAATTTACAGAGCATGCAGTTCTGATTCTGCTGTTCTTCCTTAAGTTGTTCCATAGTTTCTTGCAACTTGGTGACAGATGCTTCTAGGCTGGCCCAGTAGTCAATTTCAGAAAATTCAGGGAGGAACTCCTGCGCCCTCTTTTTGATAGAGTTGTCTTGCATTTATCCTTCTATTGACTTCTTGGTGATTGGATGTTCAATGGGTATGAATTCATCTACTCCCATCTTCACCCCAGCCTCTTTACAGAGCAAGGAGATCAAGCTTGGGTAAGCCAGTTTGGCTTCAGTGGAATTCTTGTTTGCAATTGTGTAGATCTCACAAGCAATCAGATGATGAACCTCCACTTCTCTTCCAAGCATAATGCAATGAATCATCACTGCTCTCTTGATAGTGACCTCAGAACGGTTGTTAGTGGGCAATATGGAACGCCCAATAAAGTCTAGCCAGCCTCTTGCAATTGGTTTGAGGTCTCCCCTCTTGAGTTGGTTTGGGACACCTTTTGAATTGGTTATCCACTTAGTTCCAGGGAGGCAAATGTCCTCTAGAACTTGATCCAACCCCTTATCTGCTCTCACCATCCTCCTATTAAAGGATTCAGGATCATCTTGCAGTTGAGGCAATTTGAAGACCTCTCTTATTTTATCCAGATGGAAGTAGATAACTTTCCCTCTGACCATGGTTCTGTAAGTATGGAAGGCAGTTCCAGTCATTCTCTGCTTATCTGTCAGCCACATATTTGAGTAGAATTCCTGAACCATATTTCTTCCAACCTTTATCTCAGGATTGGTTAGAACTTCCCATCCTCTGTTTCAAATTTGCTCTTGGATCCCTAGATATTCATCTTCTTTTAGATCAAATTTGACTTCCGGGATCACTGACCTCAGACCCATTATTTTGTGATAATGGTCTTCATGTTCTTTGGTTAAGAACTTCTCTTGATTCCAAAGACTCTTTGGATTATTCTCTTTCTTTCCTCTTAAATTGGTTTGTTTTCCCTTAGGAGCCATAATCTTGATGAATCTTGGCTTAGTGATCACGGAATAGTACACCAAACTTAGAGGTTTGCTTGTCCTCAAGCAAAAGAAAGGAAAGAGGGGAGAGAGGAGGAGAGCAAATTCGAATGGTGGGGAGAAAGGGGTGGCCGAACGTGTATTTATAAGGGAGGGGGTGAGATTTCGAAAATTTTGAAGGAGATTTGAGAAGATATGGAAAGAATTTGAGAAAAATTTGAGTTTTTGAAGAAGATTTGGGAAGGATTTGAGAGAGATTTGAAGAATGATGTTAATTTTTGAAAATTTGAAGGTGAATGATGAAAGTTTGAAATGTGTTTATGTAGAAAATTATGGATTAAATCAGGAAAGTTTGAAAAAATTTTGATTAGAAAGTGAAATCTCCGTCCCCCCACCTTTCTGGCGTTAAACGCCCAGAATGGTATCCATTCTGGCGTTTAACGCCCAAATGCTTGCCATGGGCGTTAAACGCCAGAATCCCCTTCATCACTGGGCATTTTGCTAAACGCCCAGGATGCTGCACACCTGGCGTTAAACGCCTAGAATGGTGCCCATTCTGGCGTTTAACGCCCAAAATGGCGCCTTTACTGGCGTTAAACGCCCAGAATGGTGCCCATTCTGGCGTTTAACGCCCAAAGTACCCTTTACTGGCATTTTTTCGCCAGCAAGCTCTTTTTCTCTGCTTTTTGCACTGAATCCTTCTTCCACCGGGATTTAAGTTTTCCTGGGAACAGTCTGAGCCTAGAGTTGAAGAGTAGAACTTTTTGTCCTGGCTCAAAGACTCTGGATGACAACTTCTTGTCATGCCACTTCTTTGCCTTTTCCTTATAAATCTTTGCATTTTCAAAGGCACTGAGTCTAAATTCATCTAGCTCATTTAGCTGGAGCAATCTTTTTTCACCAGCTAACTTAGCATCCAGGTTTAGGAATTTGGTTGCCCAGTAGGCTTTATGTTCCAGTTCCACGGGCAGATGACAGGCCTTGCCATACACAAGTTGGTATGAAGAGGTTCCTATTGGAGTCTTGAATGCTGTTTTGTATGCCCACAGAGCATCATCCAAGCTCTTTGCCAATCCTTTCTACGGGCAATTACAGTCTATTCTAGGATTCTTTTTAGCTCTCTGTTAGAGACTTCAGCTTGCCCATTTGTCTGTGGATGATACAGGGTTGCCACTTTGTGACTAATTCCATATCGGACCATAGCAGAGTAGAGCTGTTTATTGCAGAAATGAGTACCCCCATCACTGATTAGGACTCTGGGAACACCAAATATGCTGAAGATGTGTTTCTGGAGGAATTTCAGCACGGTCTTAGTATCATTATTGGGAGTGGCAATTGCTTCTACCAATTTAGATACATAGTCTACTGCCACCAGAATATAAGTATTTGAGTATGATGGTGGGAAGGGACCCATGAAGTCAATTCCCCATACATCAAACAATTCAATCTCTAAGATCCCTTGTTGAGGCATGGCATATCCATGAGGTAAGTTACCAGCTCTTTGGCAGCTGTCACAGTTACGCACAAACTCTCGGGCATCTTTATAGAGAGTAGGCCAGTAGAAGCCACGTTGGAGGACCTTAGTGGCTGTTCGCTCACTTCCAAAATGTCCCCCATACTGTGATCCATGGCAGTGCCATAGGATCCTTTGTGCTTCCTCTCTGGGTACACATCTGCGGATCATTCCGTCTGCACATCTCTTAAAGAGATATGGCTCATCCCATAGGTAGTACTTGGCATCTGAAATTTATTTTTTTCTTTGCACTCTGCTGTACTCCTGGGGTATGAACCTCACAGCTTTATAGTTTGCAATGTCTGCAAACCATTGAGCTTCCTGAATGGCAAAGAGTGCAAACCATAGAGCTTCCTGAATGGCAGAGTTGCTCATCTGGGAAAGTCTCAGAGATCTCAGTAGAAGGGAGGGACGCCCCAGCTACTGGTTCTATTCGGGACAGATGATCAGCTACTTGGTTCTCTGTCCCTTTTCTGTCTCTTATTTCTATATCAAACTCTTGCAGAAGCAACACCCATCTTATGAGCCTGGGTTTTGAATCCTGCTTTGTGAGTAAGTACTTAAGAGCAGCATGGTCAGTGTACACAATCACCTTTGATCCCACTAGATAGGATCTAAACTTGTCAATGGCATAGACCATTGCAAGTAACTCTTTTTTTGTGGTTGTGTAATTCTTCTGTGCATCATTTAGAACATGGCTGGCATAATAAATGACGTGCAGAAGTTTGTTATTCCTCTGTACCAACACTGCACCAATGGCATGGTCACTGGCATCACACATTAGTTCGAATGGCAATGTCCAGTCTGGTGCAGAGATGACTGGTGCTGTGACCAGCTTGGCTTTCAGGGTCTCAAATACCTGCAGACACTGTATGTCAAACACAAATGGTGTGTCGGCAGCTAGCAGGTTGCTCAGAGGTTTAGCAATTTTCAAAAAATCCTTTATAAATCTTCTGTAGAATCCTTCATGTCCCAGAAAGCTTCTGATTGCCTTAACATTGGCAGGTGGTGGTAATTTTTCAATTACCTCT
>NC_029772.3:16109625-16111761 GCF_000817695.3 Arachis duranensis | reverse complement strand
AACCCAAGAGCTGTCTTGTGTGTCCTTAGCACTTGAATAAGTGCTTCCTCTTCCTGTGGATTTAAAGCAGAGCTTATGATCACTGGAAAAGTGTCACCCTCTCCCAGAAATGCATACTTCAGGGATGGTGGTAGTGGTTTGAGCTCAGGTTTGGGAGGCTTATCCTCCTCCTGAGGAATTTTCAAAAATTCTTTTGTTTCCTCTGGTTCTTCCTGATCAGGCTAAACATCCTTGAAGATGTCCTCTAGCTTTGATTCTAGACTTTCAGTCATATTGATCTCTTCCACCAAAGAGTCAATAATGTCAGTGCCCATGCAGTCATTTGGTGTGTCTGGGTGCTGCATAGCTTTTTTACAGCATTCAACTTGAACTCATCCTCATTGACTCTCAGGGTTACTTCCCCTTTTTGTACATCAATGAGAGTTTGTCCAGTTGCTAGGAAAGGTCTTCCTAGAATGAGAGTTGCACTCTTGTGCTCCTCCATTTTCAGCACTACAAAGTCAGTTGGAAAGGTGAATGGCCCAACCTTGACAATCATGTCCTTAATTATGCCTGATGGATATTTAATGGAGCCATCAGCAAGTTGGAGGCATATCCGGGTTGGTTTGACTTCTTCAGTCAACCCAAGCTTTCTGATAGTTGATGCAGGTATTAGATTGATACTTGCTCCAAGGTCACACAGGGCTGTCTTGGTGCAAGCACTTCTAATGTGCATGTTATCATAAAGCTTCCTGGATCTTGAAGCTTTTCTGGTAAGCTTTTCAGAATGACTGCACTGCATTCTTCAGTGAGAAACACTTTTTCAGTTTCTCTCCAATCCTTCTTATGACTTAAGATCTCTTTCATGAACTTAGCATAAGAAGGTATTTGCTCAAGTGCCTCTGCTAACGGAATCTTTATTGCATGAGTCCTTAGATAGTCTGCAAAGCGGGCAAATTGCTTATCTTGTTCCGCTTGGCGGAGTTTCTGAGGATAAGGCATCTTGGCCTTATATTCATCAACCTTAGTTGCTACAGGTTTATTCCTTACAGAGGTGGTTGGAGAAGCCTTTTTAGAGGGGTTACTATCAGCACTCTCAGGTGTCTGATTCCCCATTGGCGTTTGAACGCCAGGATTGGGTGAAGATTGGGCGTTTAACGCCAAATTTTCCCCTTTTTCTGGCGTTTGAACGCCAGAACTGGGCAGGGAATGGGCGTTTAACGCCAGCTTTTCCCCCCTTTCTGGCGTTTGGACGCCAAGAGTATTCCTCTCTGGGCTCTTACTGTCCTCAGAGGGATTTTGGACAGTGGTTTGGTTATCCTCTGTCAATTGTTCTTTTATTGGCTTCTTGCTACTTTGAGCAGTGTTATTCAATGTCTTCCCACTCCTCAATTGAACTGCTTGACATTCTTCTGCTATCTGTTTAGATAACTGTTGTTTTGCCTGATTCAACTGTGATTCTATGTTCTTGTTAGCAATTTTAGTTTCTTGGAGCATCGCTTTAAATTCTGCTAACTGTTTTGTCATCAGGTGTAATTGCTGATTAAGCTCAACCATCTGTTCTTGAGGATTAGGATCAGTGGCTACTGCCATAACTTCTTCTTTTGTAGAGAACTCATTGCTAGAGTACAAATATTAATTTCTAGCAACAGCATCTATAAGCTCTTGAGCCTCCTCAATCGTTTTCCTCATGTGTATAGATCCACCTGCTGAGTGGTCTAGAGACATAGTTCTTCCTGTGAAAGACCGGAATACTGGCAATTTTGCTGCACCATGATAATGAGTTGAGGATTTAGCTCAAAGCTGCTTGCTTTAATGGGAGGTATACAGATGCTACTCCCATATGCAGCTGTAGTGGGGTTAGCATATGACCCCAGAGTCCTTCTGGACTGTTCAATTCCACTTAGGTCCATGATGGAGAAAGGGAATATGATATGAATTTGCAAGTAAAGTAAAATATATTTATTTATTTATTTATTTTTTGACCGAAAAAATAAAATAAAACAAAAGGAAAATAAAATAAATTTTCGAAAACTAAAAGAAAATAAGATCAAAGCAAATTGAAAACTAAATCAATTAATTAGTTAAAAAGATTTTGGAAATAGTAATAGAAAAGATATGATTGAAAATTATTTTGAAAAAGATTTGATTTTTGAA
>NC_029772.3:16108875-16109430 GCF_000817695.3 Arachis duranensis | reverse complement strand
CAATTCGAAAAATACAAGAAAACAAAAGCATGCAATTGACACCAAACTTAAAATATGAAACTAAACTCAAATAAAAGACTCTAAACCAACAAAAATAAAACAGTCCTAATCTAAGCAACAAGATAAACCGTCAGTTGTCCAAACTCGAACAATCCCTGGCAACGGCGCCAAAAACTTGGTGCACGAAATTGCAATCACACTTTTGCAATTCTGCACAACTAACCAGCAAGTGCACTGGGTCGTCCAAGTAATACCTTACGTGAGTAAGGGTCGATCCCACAGAGATTGTCGGCTTGAAGCAAGCTATGGTTATCTTGTAACTCTTAGTCAGGATATCAATAATTATCAGGTTTGATTGTAAAAAGCAAAAGAACATGAAATAAGTACTTGTTTTGCAGTAATGGAGAACAGGTTGAGGTTTTGGAGATGCTCTATCTTCTGAATCTCTGCTTTCCTACTATCTTCTTCTTCAGGCACGCAAGACTCCTTCCATGGCAAGCTGTATGTAGGGTTTCACCGTTGTCAATGGCTACCTCCCATCCTCTCAGTGAAAAT
>NC_029772.3:16104817-16108716 GCF_000817695.3 Arachis duranensis | reverse complement strand
TTGAATCCTACTCAGAATACCATAGACAAGGTTTAGACCTTCCGGATTCTCTTGAATGCCGCCATCAGTTCTAGCTTATACCACGAAGATTCTGATTAAAGAATCCAAGAGATATCTACTCAATCTAAAGTAGAACGAAGGTGGTTGTCAGGCACACGTTCATAAGTGAGAATGATGATGAGTGTCACAGATCATCACATTCATCGGGTTTAGGAACAAGTGATATCTTAGAATAGAAGCAAGCGTGATTGAATGAAAAACAGTAGTAATTGCATTAATCCATCAAGACACGGCAGAGCTCCTCACCCCCAACCATGGGGTTTAGAGACTCATGCTGTAGAAGATACAATGAGAAATGTGTAAAGTGTCATGAGGTACAGATACAATATCAAAAGGTCCTATTAATAGTGAACTAGTAACCTAGGGTATACGGAAATGAGTAAATGACGTCAAAATCCACTTCCGGGGTCCACTTAGTGTGTGCTTGGGCTGAGCATTGAAGCTTTCATGTGTAAAGACTTTTTCTGGAGTTAAACGCCAGCTTTAGGATGGAGGGGAGAATTGTCCTCTATCAAGAGGATGAGAAGAGGCTTCAAGAAGAAGTTGTTGGGCTGAAGGAAGAGCGAGCCCGACTTCAAGAGAGGGAGAAGAAGCTGATGGCTCATTGTGCCATGGCGGAGGGTCTCAAGGAGAAGGAAGAGAAAAAATATGTTAAGCTTTTTTCTGAGAATATTGACCATCAGAAGTAGTTGGACTTGAATCGGGAGGTGTATCAGGACTTGGAGGAATCCGTGGCGGAGAGCTCGGAGGAGGCGTGGAGGATATTCAAGGAGTAGGTTGGAGTGATTGCCCCCGGCCTAGACCTTTCTCCCCTCCATCCTGATAAGGTCGTTATTGATGGAGCTATAGTCTCCCCTCCTCGTCCTGAGACAGATTCAGAGTTGAAGACTCGCGGGAAGAGGCTAATTGAGTCTCCTCCTCGTGGGGATCAAAATCAACAAGAGGGATACCTGCCGAGTTCTTCAGAGGTTCCGACTCCTGCTGTTGAAGAGACCGCTCCGACCCCTCCTGATGCAGATCCAAGCTCCCTTCTTGTTGGCGATTCCCCTCTACCTTTCTAGTGATTAATTTGAGCTACTTTGGGGCTCGGCTTGTGGGCCCCTTTTGGAACAATTTTTATTTCTTTGTTTGTGATGATTGCTCTTAACTCTTCTGGCCTTTTGGCCATTAACAAAATATTGCGTTATTTTAATTTGCCCTTTTTTGGATAAGGGCTTTTGGGTATATTTTACACCCTTTTGAAAAAAATTGACTAAACAGGCTATTTTTTGTCTAAGTTACTTTGTGATTTTAAACAAAGACTTGAGACAGCACCTGCCTTTGTTTTTGATGAATTTTCTTATCTCTTTTCGTGTTCCTTTTGTATTCAATTTCGGTCTTATTGAATTGTTTCGTATCTTAGGTTATTCTTGCGATGCATTTCGATATTCTTGGGATTTCCAACTAGTGGGTCAAAATATTCCCGAGTTATTATGATCGTATTTTTATAACCTCTTTATAGCGACTTGTACCTCGTCATTTTATCCTGCCGACCACTTAGGTCGGGCATGGGATTTTTACATTTTTTTTAGCTTAAGCCAGTGCGTTTTATAGAATAATGATGACAATGCAGGAATTTATAAAGAGATATAAAAAAAATCTTTGTTTATTTGATGAAGGTACCTTTTGCTACTAGGGGAATTTTATGTTCCCTTAACCTCCACTTTGATGCCTCGTTAAAACCCCCTTCAGGAAAATTCTTTTTTGGGAGAAAACCGTGAAGTCGGGAAAAAGAGTACACTAGGGAGTGGAGTTCGCCTTTAACTATAGTACATTTTCATATTACAAGCATGCCATGATCTTGGTAGCTCAGTATCGCTTAAGTCGGTTACCTTGTAGTACCCCTTTCCTAAGACCTCACTGATCTTATATGGCCCTTTCCAATTAGCAGCGAGCTTTCCCTCCTCCGACTTGTTAACACCGATGTCATTTCTGATCAAGACCAAGTCGTCTAGGGTGAAGCTTCTTCGAATGACTTTCTTGTTAGATCTATTTGTCATCCTTTGCTTTAATGCTGCTTCCCTTATCTGGGCTTGTTCTCAGACTTCAGGGAGTAGCTCGAGCTCTTCTTTGTGCCCCTGTATGTTGCCAACCTCATCGTAGAAGCTCACCCTTGGACTTTGCTCATTGATTTCTACTGGTATCATGGCTTCTATGCCATAAGCAAGTCGGAAGGGTGTTTCTCCTGTGGCAGACTAAGGTGTAGTCCAATATGCCCATAATACCTGAGGGAGTTCCTCGGCCCAGGCTCCCTTTGCATCTTGCAATCTTTTCTTCAACCCAGCCAGGATAACCTTGTTAGCCACCTTGGCTTGCCTATTTGCTTGTGGGTGTTCTACCGAGGTGAACTGATACTTGATCCTCATACTGGCTACTAGGTTTCTCAAGGTAGAGTCGGTGAATTGAGTTCCATTATCAGTGGTGATGGAGTGGGAAACTCCATACCTTGTGATAATGTTCTTGTAGAGGAACTTCTGACTTCTCTGGGCTGTAATGGTGGCTAATGGTTTTGCTTCGATCCACTTCGTGAATTAGTCTGCTCCCACTATTAGGTATTTCACTTGTCCAGGTGCTTGGAAAAAGGGTCCTAATAGGTCCAATCCCCATTTTGAAAAAGGCCATGGAGAAGTTATGCTAATGAGCTCCTCGGGATGAGCGACGTGAAAGTTTGCATGCATTTGGCAAGGCTAACACTTCTTTATGAACTCAGTGGTATCTTTCTGCAAGGTCGGCCAGTAGAACCCGACTCGTATGACTTTCATAGCCAAAGACCTTGCTCCGAGATGATTCCCGCAGATTCCATTGTGCACCTTTTCGAGGACCTCTGTTGTCCTTGAGGTCGAGATGCACTTTAATAATGGTGTGGATATTCCTCTTTTATAGAGGATATTTTTCACCAAAGTGTAGTTTTGTGCTTCCTGGTGCACGAAAATTGTGATCTCTAATAATGGCATTCAACTTGGTATGCGCATCTACTAACTCAGCACTTTCTTCGCAACTTCGCACAACTAACCAGCAAGTTGGTGCACGAAATCGCAATCACACTTTCGTAATTCCGCACAACTAACCAGCAAGTGCACTGGGTCGTCCAAGTAATACCTTACGTGAGTAAGGGTCGATCCCACGGAGATTGTCGGCTTGAAACAAGCTATGGTTATCTTGTAACTCTTAGTCAGGATATCAATAATTATCAGGGTTGATTGTAAAAAGCAAAAGAACATGAAATAAGTACTTGTTTTGCAGTAATGGAGAACAGGTTGAGGTTTTGGAGATGCTCTATCTTCTGAATCTCTGCTTTCCTACTGTCTTCTTCTTCAAGCACGCAAGGCTCCTTCCATGGCAAGCTGTATGTAGGGTTTCACCGCCTTCCATGGAAAGCTGTATGTAGGGTTTCACCGTTGTCAATGGCTACCTCCCATCCTCTCAGTGAAAATGTTCAACGCGCTCTGTCACAGCACAGCTAATCATCTGTCGGTTCTCAATCAGGTTGGAATAGAATCCAGTGATTCTTTTTCGTCTGTCACTAACGCCCAGCCTTCAGGAGTTTGAAGCTCGTCACAGTCATTCAATCCTTGAATCCTACTCAGAATACCATAGACAAGGTTTAGACCTTCCGGATTCTCTTGAATGCCGCCATCAGTTCTAGCTTATACCACGAAGATTCTGATTAAAGATTCCAAGAGATATCTACTCAATCTAAAGTAGAACGGAGGTGGTTATCAGGCACACGTTCATAGGTGAGAATGATGATGAGTGTCACAGATCATCACATTCATCGGGTTTAGGAACAAGTGATATCT
>NC_029772.3:16077173-16104618 GCF_000817695.3 Arachis duranensis | reverse complement strand
TCAAAAGGTCCTATTAATAGTGAACTAGTAACCTAGGGTATACGGAAATGAGTAAATGACGTAAAAATCCACTTCCGGGGTCCACTTAGTGTGTGCTTGGGCTGAGCATTGAAGCTTTCATGTGTAGAGACTTTTTCTTGAGTTAAACGCCAGCTTTTATGCCAGTTTGGGCGTTTAACTCCAATTTTTATGCCAGTTCCGGCGTTAAACGCTGGGAATTCTAAAGCTGATTTGAAACGCCGGTTTGGGCGATCAAATCTCGGGCAAAGTATGGACTATTATACATTGCTGGAAAGCCCAAGATGTCTACTTTCCAACGCCGTCGAGAGCGCGCCAATTGGGATTCTGTAGCTCCAGAAAATCCACTTCGAGTGCAGGGAGGTCAGATTCCAACAGCATCTGCAGTCCTTTTCAGCCTCTGAATCAGATTTTTGCTCAAGACCCTCAATTTCAGCCAGAAAATACCTGAAATCACAAAAAAACACACAAACTCATAGTAAAGTCCAGAAAAGTGAATTTTAACTAAAAACTAATAAAAATATAATAAAAACTCACTAAAATATACTAAAAACATACTAAAAACAATGCCAAAAAGCGTATAAATTATCCGCTCATCACAAGTGCACTGGGTCGTCCAAGTAATAAACCTTACGTGAGTAAGGGTCGATCCCACGGAGATTGTTGGTATGAAGCAAGCTATGGTCATCTTGTAAATCTCAGTTAGGCGGATAATAAATGGTTATTGAGTTTTCAAATAATAATAATAATAAATAAACAGAAAATATAGATAGAAATACTTATGTAAATCATTGGTGAGAATTTCAGATAAGTGTATGGAGATGCTTTGTCCCTGTTGGATCTCTGCTTTCTTACTGCCTTCCTTCAATCCTTCTTACTCCTTTCCATGGCAAGTTGTATGTAGGGCATCACCGTTGTCAATGGCTACATCCCATCCTCTCAGTGAAAATGGTCCAAATGCTTTGTCACAGCACGGCTAATCATCTGTCGGTTCTCGATCATGTCAGAATAGAATCCATTGATTCTTTTGCGTTTGTCATCACGCTCAACAATCGTGAGTTTGAAGCTCGTCACAGTCACTCAATTCCTGAATCCTACTCAGAATACCACAGACAAGGTTTAGACTTTCCGGATTCTCATGAATGCCGCCATCAATTCTAGCTTATACCACGAAGATTCTGATTAAGGAATCCAAGAGATATGTGCTCGGTCTAAGGTAGAACGGAGGTGGTTGTCAGTCACGCGTTCATAGGTGATAATGATGATGAGTGTTACGGATCATCACATTCATCATGGTAAAGTGTAATGAATATCTTAGAACATGAATAAATTGAATTGAATAGAAAATAGTAGTCATTGCATTGAAACTCGAGGTACAGCAGAGCTCCACACCCTTAATCTATGGTGTGTAGAAACTCCACCGTTGAAAATACATAAGTGATGGTCCAGGCATGGCCGAATGGCCAGCCTCCATGAACGTGATCAAAGGATCATCAGGTAATCCAAAAATAATCCAAAGATGTCTAATACAATAGTAAAATATCCTATTTATACTAGACTAGCTACTAGGGTTTACAGAAGTAAGTGATTGATGCAAAAATCCACTTCTGGTACCCATTTGGTGTGTGCTTGGGCTTAGCTTGAGCTTTACATGTGCAGAGGCTTCTCTTGGAGTTGAATGCCACGTTGTAACGTGTTTTTGGCGTTCAACTCTGGTTCGTGACGTGTTTCTGGCGTTTGACTCCAGGATGCAGCATGGAACTGACGTTGAGCACCAGTTTGCATCATCTAATCTCGAATAAAGTATAGACTATTATATATTTCTGGAAAGCTCTGGATGTATACTTTCCAACGCCGTTGAGAGCGCGGCATTTGGAGTTCTGTAGCTCTAGAAAATTCATTTCGAGTGCAGGGAGGTCAGAATCCAACAACATCAGCAGTCCTTTGTCAGCCTTCTTATCAGAGTTTTGCTCAGGTCTCTCAATTCAACCAAAAAATACCTGAAATCACAGAAAAACACACAAACTCATAGTAAAGTCCAGAAATGTGAATTTAGCATAAAAACTAATTAAAACATCCTTAAAAGTAGCTAGATCCTACTAAAAACTATCTAAAAATAATGCCAAAAAGCGTATAAATTATCCGCTCATCACAACACCAAACTTAAATTGTTGCTTGTCCTCAAGCAACTGAAAATCAAATAGGATAAAAAGAAGAGAACATACTATAAATCTCAGAATATCAATGAATATTAGTTCTAATTAGATGAGCGGGACTTGTAGCTTTTTGCTTCTGAACAGTTTTGGCATCTCACTTTATCCCTTGAAGTTTAGAATGATTGGCATCTATAGGAACTCAGAGTTCAGATAGTGTTTATTGATTCTCCTAGTTAAGTATGTTGATTCTTGAACACAGCTACTTTTATGAGTCTTGGCCGTGGCCCTAAGCACTTTGTTTTCCAGTATTACCACCGGATACATAAATGCCACATACACATAACTGGGTGAACCTTTTTAGATTGTGACTCAACTTTGTTAAAGTCCCCAGTTAGAGGTGTCCAGAGTTCTTAAGCACACTCTTTTTACTTTGGATCGCGACTTTAACCACTCAGTCTCAAGCTTTTCACTTGGACCTGCATGCCACAAGCATATGGTTAGGGACAGCTTGATTTAGCCGCTTAGGCCTGGATTTTATTTCCTTGGGCCCTCCTATCCATTGATGCTCAAAGCCTTGGATCCTTTTTACCCTTGCCTTTTGGTTTTAAGGGCTGTTGGCTTTTTCTGCTTGCTTTTTCTTTTTCTTTCTATTTTTTTCGCAAGCTTTTTCTATTCACTGCTTTTTCTTGCTTCAAGAATCAATTTCATGATTTTTTCAGATTATCAATAACATTTCTCTTTGTTCATCATTCTTTCAAGAGCCAACAATTTTAACATTCATAAAAAACAAGTTAAAAATATGCACTATTCAAGCATTCATTTAGAAAACAAAAAGTATTGTCACCACATCAATATAATTAAACTAAATTCAAGGATAAATTCGAAACTCATGTACTTCTTGTTCTTTTTGTATTAAACATTTTTCATTTAAGAGAGATGAAAGATTTATGGAATTATTCATAGCCTTAAGACATAGTTACTAAATACTAATGATCATGTAGGAAAGACATAAACACAGATAAACATTAAGCATAAAAACCGAAAAACAGAGAAATATGAACAAGGAATGAGTCCACCTCAGTGATGGTGGCGCTTTCTTCTTGAAGAACCAATGATGTCCTTGAGCTCTTCTATGTCTCTTCCTTGCCTTTATTGCTCCTCCCTCATTACTCTTTGATCTTCTCTTATTTCATGGAGAATGATAGAGTGCTCTTGATGTTCCACCCTTAATTGATCCATATTGTAATTCAAGTCTTCTAGAGAAGTGTTGAGTTGTTCCCAATAATTGTTGGGAGGAAAGTGCATCCCTTGAGGTATTTCCGGGATTTCTTGGTGATGAGCTTCCTCATGCGTCTCTTGGGATCCATGAGTGGGCTCTCTTATTTGCTCCATCCTCTTCTTAGTGATGGGCTTATCCTCCTCAATGGGGATGTCTCCTTCTATGATAACTCCAGCTGAGTAACATAAATGGCAAATAAGATGAGGAAAAGCTAGCCTTGCCATGGTGGAGGATTTTTCGGCTATTTTGTAGAATTCAAGGGAGATGACTTCATGAACTTCTACTTCCTCTCCATTCATGATGCTATGAATCATGATGGCCCGATCCACAGTAACTTCAGATCGGTTGCTAGTGGGGATGATGGAGCATTGGATGAACTCCAACCATCCTCTAGCCACAGGCTTGAGGTCCAGTCTTCTTAATTGAACCAGCTTGCCTTTGGAGTCTCTTTTCTATTGAGCTCCTTCCACACATATGTCCATAAGGACTTGGTCCAACCTTTGATCAGAGTTGACCCTTCTAGTGTAGGGGCATGCATCTCCTTGCATCATGGGCAAATTGAATGCTAACCTCACATTTTTCGGACTAAAATCTAAGTATTTCTCCCGAACCATTGTAAGATAATTCTTTGGATTCGGGTTCACACTTTGATCATGGTTCCTAGTGATCCATGCATTGGCATAGAATTCTTGAACCATTAAGATTCTGACTTGTTGAATGGGGTTGGTCAGAACTTCCCAACCTCTTCTTAGGATCTCATGTCGGATCTCCGGATACTCATTTTTCTTGAGCTTGAAAGGGACCTTAGGGATCACCTTCTTCTTGGCCACAACATCATAGAAGTGGTCTTGATGGACTTTTGAGATGAATCTTTCCATCTCCCATGACTCGAAGGTGGAAGCTTTTGTCTTCCCTTTCCCTTTTCTAGAGGTTTCTCCAACCTTAGGTGCCATCAATGGTTATGGAAAAACAAAAAAAGGCTATGCTTTTACCATACCAAACTTAGAATATTGCTCGCGCTCAAGCAAGAGAAGAAAGAATAGATGAAGAAGAAGAAGATATGGGGGAGAGGGAGAGAGGGTAGTGTTTCGGCCAAGGAGGAGAAGAGAGGGTTGTGTTGTGTGAAAAGGAAGAAGAATGGAGGGGTTTATATAGTGGAGGGAGAGGGGTTAAGGTTCGGCCATATTGGGTGGGTTTGGGTGGGAAAGTGATTTTTGAATTTTGAAGGTTGGTGGGGTGTATGGGGAAGAGTGGACGGATGTGAGTGGTGAAGAGGTGATGGGGAAGAGAGATTGAGGTGATTGGTGAAGGGTTTTAGAGAAGAGTGTTCATTGGATTGTGTGAAAAGAGAGAGAAGGTGAGTTGAGGTAGGTAGGGATCCTGTGTGGTCCACAGATCCTGAGATGATCCTGTGGGGTCCACAGATCCTGAGGTGTCAAGGATTTACATTTATGCACCAATGAGGTGTGTAAAATGCCCTCTACATGCAATCCTGGCGTTTAACACCAGATTGATGCTTGTTTTGGGCGTTCAACGCCAGCTCTATGCTTGTTTTGGGCGTTCAACGCCCATTTGCAGCATGTTTCTGGCGTTGAATGCCAGTTCCATGCTTGTTTCTGGCGTTCAGCACCAGCTTTCCTCAGGGTGTATTCATGGCGTTTAAACGCCAGGATGTTGCTTGTTTCTGGCGTTCAACACCAGATCCATGCTTTGTTTTGGCGTTGAATGCCAGCCAGATGTTCCTTACTGGCGTTTAAACGCCAGTAAGCGCTTCCTCCAAGGTGTGCTTTTTCTTCTGCTGTTTTTTATTTTGTTTTTAATTTTAGTATTTATTTCGTGACTCCACATGATCATGAACCTAATAAAACATAAAAGAACAATAAAAGAAAAATAAAATTAGATAAATAAAAATTTGGTTGCCTCCCAATAAGCGCTTCTTTAATGTCAATAGCTTGACAGTGGGCTCTCATGGAGCCTCACAGGTGATCAGGTTAATGTTGTAGACTCCCAACACCAAACTTAGAGTTTGGATGTGGGGATTCAATACCAAACTTAGAGTTTGGCTGTGGCTTCCCAACACCAAACTTAGAATTTGATTGTGGGGGCTTTGTTTGACTCTGTACTGAGAGAAGCTTTTCATGCTTCCTCTCTATTGTTACAGAAGAACACCCTTGTGTCTTAAACACAAGGTAGTCCCCATTCAATTGAAGGACTAATTCTCCTCTGTTAACATCTATCACAGCTCCTGCTGTGGCTAGGAAAGGTCTTCCAAGGATGATGCATTCATCCCCCTCCTTCCTAGTGTCTAAGATTATGAAATCAGCAGGGATGTAAAGGCCTTCAACCTTCACTAACACGTCCTCTACCAATCCATAAGCTTGTCTTACTGACTTGTCTGCCATTTGCAATGAGAATATGGCAGGTTGTACCTCAATGATCCCTAGCTTCTCCATTATAGAGAGTGGCATAAGATTTATGCCTGACCCTAGGTCACACAGAGCCTTCTCAAAGGTCATGGTGCCTATGGTACAGGGTATTAAGAATTTGCCAGGATCTTGTCTCTTTTGAGGTAAAGTTTGCTGAACCCATGTATCTAGTTCACTAATGAGCAAGGGAGGTTCACCTTCCTTAGTCTCATTACCAAATAACATGGCATTCAGCTTCATAATAGCTCCTAGATATTGAGCAACTTGCTCTCGAGTTATATCTTCATCCTCTTCAGAGGAAGAATAGTCTTCAAAGCTCATGAATGGCAGAAGGAGATTTAATGGGATCTCTATGGTCTCTATATGAGTCTCAGATTCCTTTAGGTCCTCAATAGGGAACTCCTTCTTGCTTGAGAGATGTCCCATGAGGTCTTCCTCATTGGGATTCACGTCTTCTCCTTCCTCTCTAGGTTCGGCCATGTTGATTATGTCAATGGTCTTGCACTCTCTTTTTGGATTCTCTTCAGTATTGCTTGGGAGAGTACTAGGAGGAGTTTCAGTGACTTTCTTACTCAGTTGGCCCACTTGTACCTCTAGGTTTCTGATGGAGGACCTTGTTTCACTCGTGAAACTTAAAGTGGCCTTAGACAGATCAGAGACTATGTTTGCTAAGCTAGAGGTTCTTTGCTCAGAATTCTCTGTCTGTTGCTAAGAAGATGATGGAAAAGGCTTGCTATTACTGAGCCTGTTTCTTCCACCATTATTAAAGCCTTGTTGAGGCTTTTGTTGATCCTTTCATGAGAAATTTGGATGATTTCTCCATGATGAATTATAGATGTTTCCATAAGGTTCACCCATGTAATTTACCTCTGCTATTGCAGAATTCTCAGGATCATAAGCTTCTTCTTCAGAAGATGCCTCTTTATACTGTTGGATGCATTTTGCCATCCATTCAGACTTTGAGAAATCATGTTGACTTGCTGAGTCAACATTTTGTTCTGAGCCAATATGGCATTCAGAGCATCAATTTCAAGAACTCCCTTCCTCTGAAGCGTCCCATTATTCACGAAATTCCTCTCAGAAGTGTACATGAACTTGTTATTTGCAACCATGTCAATAAGTTCTTGAGCTTCTGTAGGCGTTTTCTTTAGGTGAATGGATCTACCTGCAGAACGGTCTAGTGACATCTTAGAGAATTCAGATAGACTATAATAGAATATATCCAAAATGGTCCACTCTGAAAGCATGTCAGAAGGACACCTTTTGGTCATCTGCTTATATCTTTCCCAAGCTTCATAGAGGGATTCACCATCTTTTTGTTTGAAGGTCTGAACATCCACTCTAAGCTTGCTCAGCTTTTGAGGAGGAAAGAACTTAGCCAAGAAGGCCGTGACCAGCATATCCCACGAGTCCAGGCTATTTTTAGGTTGTGAATCCAACCATATTCTAGCTCTGTCTCTTACAGCAAAGGGGAAAAGCATGAGCCTGTAGACTTCAGGATCTACTCCATTAGTCTTAACAGTCTCACAGATCTGCAAGAACTCATTTAAAAACTGGTAGGGATCTTCTGATGGAAGTCCATGGAACTTGCAGTTCTGTTGCAGTAGAGCAACTAGTTGAGGTTTCAGCTCAAAATTGTTTGCTCCAATGGCAGGGATTGAGATGCTTCTTCCATCAAATTTGGAAGTAGGTGTAGTATAGTCACCAAGCATCCTCCTTGCATTATTATTTTCGATTGCCATCTCCTCTTCCTTTTCGAAAATTTCTATAAGGTTGTCTCTGGATTATTGTAATTTAGCTTCTCTTAGTTTCCTCTTCAGAGTCCTTTCAGGTTCAGGATCTGCCTCAACAAGAATATTCTTGTCCTTGCTCCTGCTCATATAAAAAAGAAAGGAACAGAAAATAATAATAGGGATCCTCTTTACCATAGTAGAGAGATTCCTTTATGTTAGTAAAAGAAGAAAGAAATAGAAGAAGGAAAAGGTAAGAATCCAAACACAAGGGTGAAGATAGGTTCAATTTCTTGAGATGAAGAGAAGTGTTAGTAAATAAATAAATAAATAGAAGAAGATGAGAGGGAGAGAATTCGAAAATTAATTTTGAAAAAGGGTTAGTGATTTTCAAAAATTAAGAGAAGAAATAAAATTAAAATTAAAATTTGAAACAATTAATTAATTAAAAGAATTTTGAAAAAGAAAGAGATGATTTTTGAAAATTAGAGAGGGAAAAATAGTTAGGTGGTTTTGAAAAAGATAAGAAACAAACAAAAAGTCAATTAGTTAGTTGAAAAAGATTTGAAAATCAATTTTGAAGAGATAAGAAGTTGAAAAAGACATTTTAAAATCAAATTTTTGAACAAGATAAAATTTTGAAAAAGATATGATAGAAAAGATATTTTGAAAAAGAATTGATTTTTAAAATTAAAATTTAATTACTTGACTAACAAGAAACTAAAAGATATGATTCTAGAATTTAAAGATTGAACCTTTCTTAATAAGAAAGTAACAAACTTCAAATTTTTGAATCAATCCCATTAATTGTTAGTAAAGTTTTTGAAATTTTGAAATAAAGATAAGAAAAAGATTTTAAAATTCAAATTAAAAATTTTCAAAAAATAGTAAGAAAAATGAAAAAGATTTGCTTTTTGAAAAAGTTTTGAAAAGATAAGATTTTTAAATTTGAAAATTTGACTTGACTTATGAGAAATAGCTAAGTTTTAAAATTTTTTGACTAAGTCAACTCAAATTTTCAAAATTTATGAGAGAAAAAAGAAAAAGATATTATTTTTTATTTTTGAATTTTTAATGATGAGAGAGAAAAACACAAATATGACCCAAAACATGAAAATTTTGGATCAAAACACATGATGCATGCAAGAACACTATGAATGTCTAGATGAACACCAAGAACACTTTGAAGATCATGATGAACATCAAGAACATATTTTTGAAAAAAATTTTATGCAAAGAAAACATGCAAGACACCAAACTTAGAAATCTTTAATGCTTAGACACTATGAATGCAAAAATACACATGAAAAACAACAAAAGACACAAAACAAGAAAACATCAAGATCAAACAAGAAGCTTACCAAAACAACTTGAAGATCATAAAGAACACCATGCATGAATTTTTGAAAAATGCATAAATTTTTAGAAATATGCAATTGACACCAAACTTAAAAATTGACTCAAAACTCAAGCAAGAAACACAAAATATTTTTGATTTTATGATTTTCTAAATTTTTTTTTTTGTATTTTTTTTGAAATTTTATAGAAAAAAAGAAAATAAGAAATTCAAAATTTTTAATAAGAATTCCAGGAATCTTTCAATGTTAGCCTAAAGCTTCGATCCAGGAGTTGGACATGGCTAAATAGCCAGCCAGCTTTAGGATATAAATCAGGCATGCAACAGCTGATACTTCATCCAACTCCATATACATGCCTTTTATGTTGACAAGTGGAATCCTCAATCCAAAAGAATTTAAATATGGCTTTACAGCCAGCCAGGCTTCAACATGTTACCATGAAACTCTAGAATTCATTCTTAAAAATTTAGAATAATTTTCGAAAACAAAAGGAAAATTTTTTTTGAAAGATTTTTGAAAAATTTTTGAAAAGAAAATTACCTAATCTGAGCAACAAGATGAACCGTCAGTTGTCCAAACTCGAACAATCCCCGGCAATGGCGCCAAAAACTTGGTGCACGAAATTGTGATCTCTAATAATGGCATTCAACTTGGTATGCGCATCTACTAACTCAGCACTTTCTTCACAACTTCGCACAACTAACCAGCAAGTGCACTGGGTCGTCCAAGTAATAAACCTTACGTGAGTAAGGGTTGATCCCACAGAGATTGTTGGTACGAAGCAAGTTATGGTCATATTGTAAATCTCAGTTAGGCGGATAATAAATGGTTATGGAGCTTTCGAATAATAATAATAATAATAAATAAATAAACAGAAAATAAAGATATAAATACTTATGTAAATCATTGGTGAGAATTTCAGATAAGTGTATGGAAATGCTTTGTCCCTGTTGGATCTCTGCTTTCTTACTGCCTTCCTTCAATCCTTCTTACTCCTTTCCATGGCAAGCTGTATGTAGAGCATCACCGTTGTCAATGGCTACATCCCATCCTCTCAGTGAAAATGGTCCAAATGCTCTGTCACAGCACGGCTAATCATCTGTCGGTTCTCGATCATGTCGGAATAGAATCCATTGATTCTTTTGCGTTTGTCATCACGCCAAACAATCGCGAGTTTGAAGCTCGTCACAGTCATTCAATCCCTGAATCCTACTCGGAATACCACAGACAAGGTTTAGACTTTCTGGATTCTCATGAATGCCGCCATCAATTCTAGCTTATACCACGAAGATTCTGATTAAGGAATCCAAGATATATGCGCTCGGTCTAAGGTAGAACGGAGGTGGATGTCAGTC
This sequence comes from Arachis duranensis, assembly GCF_000817695.3. Classification (NCBI taxonomy): domain Eukaryota; kingdom Viridiplantae; phylum Streptophyta; class Magnoliopsida; order Fabales; family Fabaceae; genus Arachis; species Arachis duranensis. The sequence goes on along the minus strand of NC_029772.3, from coordinate 16,094,296 downwards.
ACGCGTTCATAGGTGAGAATAATGATGAGTGTCATGGATCATCACATTCATCATGGTGAAGTGCAACGAATATCTTAAAAGAGGAATAAACTAAATTGAATAGAAAATAGTAGTAATTGCATTGAAACTCGAGGTACAGCAGAGCTCCACACCCTTAATCTATGGTGTAGAAACTCCACCGTTGAAAATACATAAGTGATGGTCCAGACATGGCCAACTGGCTGGCCCCCATGAACGTGATCAAAGGATCATCAGGTAATCCAAAAATAATCCAAAGATGTCTAATACAATAGTAAAATATCCTATTTATACTAGACTAGCTACTAGGGTTTACAGAAGTAAGTGATTGATGCAAAAATCCACTTCCGGGGCCCACTTGGTGTGTCTTGGGCTGAGCTTGAGCTTTACACATACAGAGGCTTCTCTTGGAGTTGAACACCACGTTGTAATGTGTTCTTGGCAGCATGGAACTGGCGTTGAGCGCCAGTTTGCATCGTCTAATCTCGAATAAAGTATAAACTATTATATATTTCTGGAAATCTCTGCATGTCTACTTTTCAACGCCGTTGAAGAGAGCCATTTGGAGTTCTGTAGCTCCATAAAATCCATTTCGAGTGCAGGGAGGTCAGAATCCAACAGCATCAATAGTCCTTTGTCAGCCTTCTTATCAAAGTTTTGCTCAGGTCTCTCAATTTCAGCCAGAAAATACCTAAAATCACAAAAAAACACACAAACTCATAGTAAAGTCCAGAAATGTGAATTTAGCATAAAAACTAATGAAAACATCCCTAAAAGTAGCTAGATCCTACTAAAAACTACCTTAAAATAATGCCAAAAAGCATATAAATTATCCGCTCATCACTTCCCTCCGGATTTTCTTGGCCTCTTTTTCCTCTTTGGGTAGGATGTCGAATTTCATATATTCGATTAGCGGGTTCATCCATCCGAGGTCCAATCCGAATACTTCAAGGACATCCTGCCTAGCTTCTATTTTTGTGACAGAGGGTTCTTGGAGAGTTTCTTGGATCAAGCTTTTATTATTCCCTCCTAGTTTAGTACTTGCTAACTTTGAAAGGGCGTCTACTCTGTTATTGAGATACCGAGTTATGTGTTTGACCTTGGTCTCCGAGAACCAAATAAGATGTTCCAGAGTTATGTCTAAGTACCTCTTCATATTGGAATCTTTAGCCTGGTACTCTCCATTGATTTGAGAGGTCACCGCCTGAGAGTCGCTGAAGACCACTATTTTGGCTACACCGACTTCCTTCACCAGTTTCCACTCGACGATCAAGGCTTCATATTCTGCCTGGTTATTAGAAGCTGGGAATTCAAACTTGAGGGAAACTTCTATTTGTGTTCCCTCTTTGTTGACTAGTATTATGCCTGCACCGCTTCCAACCTTATTGGAAGAGCCATCCATGTATAGTTCCCATGCTGTGGAGGCTTCCTCTTGATCTCCTGCATATTCTGCTATGAAGTCGGTGAGGCATTGGGCTTTAATTGTGGTCCGAGTTTTGCACTTAAGGTCGAACTCAGATAGCTCTATGGCCTATTGAACCATTCTGCCCGCAATATCTATTTTTTTGAAGAATTTGCTTCATGGGTTGGTTCGTTCGAACTCTTATTGTGTGAGCTTGAAAATAAGGCCGTAGCCTTCGAGAGGCCACTGTTAAAGCATACGTAAACTTTTTGAGTTTTTGATATCTTAGGGCCTTGTAGGACCTTGCTGGTGAAGTACACAGGATGCTACCCGACCTCATCTTCCCATATTAGAGCTGACGCTACAGCTTTGTCGTCTACGGACAAGTACAGGATGAGTTCCTCCCTGATTTTAGGTCGGGTCAGAATCGGAGGTTGGCTTAAAAACCTTATGAACTCCTAGAACGCTTCTTCGCATTCAGGAGTCCATTCGAACTACATCCTTTTCTTAGTAGGGAGAAGAGTGGTAGGAATCTTAATGTTGATCCCCCCAAGAACCTAGAGAGGGTTGTAGGTTGGCCATTTAGTTGCTGGACCTGCCTTACACAAGTCGAACTTTTCATTTCTAGGACTGCTCTACACTTATCGGGGTTGGCTTTAATCCCCCTTTGTGTTAGCATAAATCCCAAAAAATTTTTAGCCTCTACCGTAAATGTGCACTTTGCGGGATTCAATCTCATCCCATGCATCCTAATTGTGTTGAAGACTTGCGAGAGGTCAGTCAAGAGGTCGGCCTCGTCCTTGGTTTTTACTAACATGTCGTCCACGTATACTTCCATTAGATTTCCAAGGTGAGGTGCAAACACTTTATTCATCAGCCTTTGGTATGTGGCTGCTGCATTTTTTAGTCCAAAAGGCATAACCACATAGCAATAATTTGCTCTTGGTGTGATGAAAGATGTTTTTTCTTGATCCGGCATGTACATAAGAATCTGGTTATATCCCGAGTATGCATCCATGAACGACAAGTATTGAGACCCTGAGCTGGAGTCTACTAAGGTATCAATATTTGGAAGTGGATATGAGTCTTTGGGGCACGCCTTGACTAGCACTTGTTGTTTTGATTCTTAACCAGCACTCTCTGATGAAGCTGGCTTCTAGGAGGGCTTGTACTTGTTCTGCCACCACTTGGGCCCGTTCAGGTCCGAGCTTCCGTTTTCTTTGCTGCACAAGTCACGATCTAGGGTACACTGATAGCTTATGCGACATGAGCTCGGGATCTATTCCTGGCATGTCAGAGGCTTTCCAAGCAAAGAGGTCGAAATTCTTTTGTAGGAGCCTCGTAAGCTTCTGATTCAGATCTTCTTTCAGATTGGCTCCTATGTTGGTGTTCTTTCTTTCCTCCTTTCCGACCTGCACCTCTTCGGTTTTTCTCCCGGGCTGTGGTCATAGTTCTTCCTTAGCTCGAACTCCTCCGAGCTTAATGGTGTGAACCTCCTTGCCCTTTTCTCTCATGTTTAGGCTCTTATTGTAGCACTTTCTTGCCAGTTTCTGGTCTCCCCTGATGGTTGCTATTCCCTCTGGTGTTGGGAATTTCATGCAAAGGTGGGGGGTAGACACCACTACTCCAAGTCGATTTAGGGTTGTTCTGCCTATTAAAGCATTATAGGCCAAACCCACATCGACGACTATGAAGTCTGTACTCAAAGTCTTGGATTTCATCCCCTTTTCGAAGGTTGTGTGTAGGGGTATTGGCAGTGGTGAAAATTGGCAGATTAAGAATTATTAAGAAAAATAGCGTTGCAAGTACAGCTCTTAACCAGCAAAAATCTACTTGTCAATTTAGAAAAGAGTTGTCACAAATTTTATAAATAAAATACTGGGAGTATGAGTTCCAGGTCGTCTCCCAACGAGTTACAGACAGATGTGCTATTTTATTAATCAGAGGTTTTCCAAAATGTTTTTGAGTTTGATAAACAGGAAATTAAATAAGAGAATTTATGTAATTCAAATAAAAACCTTGATCGGGAGAAGATCAATTGGAAGTTCTATCCTTGTTGGATTTTTCTCAAGATCAATTGGTAATTGGTAGTTATTTCCACTTAGTTATCCTTTACTGAATAAAGGAAAGTCAAGTAAGTTGGAAGTCAACTTCTATTCACAAGTCCTAATCCTCTCCCTTAGGAAGAATTAGCGTTAGTGACTAGAGATTCAACCAACAACAAACCCAATTACAATTTGACTCTTGAGTATTCCAACTCAAGGTTCTCTTTTCAATCAACTCCTAATCAAGTTGGAAAACTACTCCATTATCATAAATGTAGACTTCACAAAATTAAAAGGGAAAATAAAAAGAGACATGATAAACAATAATCAAAGAGATCAATTAAAAATAAAAATAGTCTTCGTATTAATAAACTCTAAAAATAATCCAATTGTAACTCTGGGCAAATTAAGGATATGAAAGAGTAAGTGAAAAGTAAGTAAACAAACTAGAATGACCAGTTCCGGAGGTAGACTCTTCTCAATAACCAAAGCCAAATCTTCAAATCCTAAACTATGAGTGTAAAGAAAAACCTAGAGGAAGAGGTGAAATTCTCTCTCTAGATCCAAAAAACTAAAATTATGCCGAATGAAAAAATTTTTCTCAGTCTTCGCATGGTTCCTGGTTCTAATCTGCGTTTCTGGGCCGAAAGCTGGGTTAAAACGCGGCCCAGAATCCATGCCAGCGATTTCTGTAAATTATGTAGATCGCGCACGTCACGCGACCGCGTCATCCACGCATTCGCGTCACTCGTGCAGATTCCAATCCACGCGCTCGCGTCAGGCATGCGTTTACGTTGCTGTGATTTTTTCATTTCGCGCGGACGCGTGAGTCATGCGCCCGCGTCACTTCTCGCTGGTCATCTCCTCAATTTCTTGTGTTTCTTCCATTTTTGCAAGCTTCCTCTCCATTCTCTAAGCCATTTTTGCCCTATGAAGTCTGAAACACTCAACGCACAGATCACGGCTTCGAATGGTATAAAAGAGAAATTAAAATACACAATTTAAAGCTTTAAGAAGCAAGTTTTCAATCATAGAATAATTTTGGGAAGGACTTGTAATATCATGCTAATCATATGAATAAGTGGATGAAAGATTTGATAAAACCACTCAATTAAACACAATATAAATCATAAAATAATGGTTTATCAACCTCCCCACACTTAAACATTAGCATGTCCTCATGCTTAGTTGAAGGAGATAAATATGAATGAATAGGGACATGTAAGACTCATGCAATGCAATGCAACCTATATGAATGCAACTATATGATTTTGTCTATTCGGTTAAAAGCAAATAAGTTCTCTTAAGACAAACATAGATCAAATCTCACTAATTCAAAGCGTACAGTAAAAGCAAGTAAATTTGTAAGAAGACAGCTCGTGAAAGCAGGGAACATAGAATCAAGTATTGAACCCTCACTGATGGTGTGTGTGCACTCTAATCTCTCTAGTGTATAGGGTAATCACTATATCCTTCTTTAATCATGCTTTCTAACTTTGTTCTTCACCTAACCAATCAACAATATTTAATATACCAATGAAAACATCATGAGGTCTTTTTCAAGGTTGTAATGGGGCTAAGGTAGAGGTAAGGGTGTACATATGGCTAAGTGAGCTTATAAATTGAATCTTTAATTAACCTAAGCTCTCACCTAACATACATATACTCTATATAACTTTAGAATCATGCCTAGCTACCCAAAAATTCTTCATTTTGCATTACCTATTCATGCATCAGCTTTTCTTTAATTTTTATCACATATGCATTGATTTTTCATTAGCTTAACATTGGGGTAATTTTGTCCCCTTATTTATTCATTTATTCTCTTTTTTTTTAGATGTAAAAATAACATATCAATGCATATGGAGTTTTTGATTTTCTATTTTACATGAGTGGGTACCCAAATTCCCATTATTTTATCACGACACATTCTCTTATTACCCTTGTTCCTACAATCTTCCCATACTCAATTAACACACAATTTCTATCTTAAGCTAACCAAAGACTCAATTGGAATATTTAATTATTTTTCCACTTAAGACTAGTAATGTGGTAAAATATAGAACAAATGGGATTTAAAAGGGCTCAAAGTGGCTAACAAAGGTAATTTAATGGGTAGGCTTATTTGGGATAAGTGAGCTAAACAAATAATGGCCTCAATCATATGCATGCAAATAACACATTAAACATTGGACATATAGGATAAAACAAAATACAAATTACAATCATAGAGAAGTAAATACACAAGAATAAAATATTTATGGTTAAATAATGTAACCATGTATTTAGGCTCAAGGTCTTACAAGTTGTGTGTTCTTTAGCTCAAAAATCATGTTCCAATTTACAATCTTCAAACAAGTTTAACATTTAAGTTTTGATTTAAATTAGTGAAATTTTTCAAAAATAGGGTCTTAAAAGAAACTTATTATATTTCAACTAAATGGAACATGCATGCAAATAATCCTTACTTATAAACAATCTATCCTAAAGAAAAACTGACTAAATATCCTACTTTATTGATATTAGGGAAGAGAAATTACCTCCGGAAGTCAGGTACTGACCGACCTCCCCACACTTAAGGCTTTGCACCGTCCTCGGTGCCATCTGTCAGGAACAAAGGTGGGCTGGTAGCAATGTCTCCACAGTCGGGACCGTCATGGCTCCCTGTGCTGGTAAAGGAAGTGGAGTCTGGAGTGTCTGGGTCTTTGTCAGGTCTGTGGTTGCCTGTGAGTAGCTCCTTGAGGTATTTGAATCGGCGCTGGTTGCGGCGCTCTCGTAGCTTCGCTTTCTGGTCTTGCCGGTCCAACCTTTCTAGTATTTGATGGAGCAGCTGACTTGTTGAAAGTGCTTGTAGTGTGGAAGGGGGAATGTCTCCAGCTTGTTCTGCGGACTGGCTGGTAGTGGCTGTTGGTGGCCTAAGATATTTCCCGTTAGGGACGTACTGATCATCCCGTGGAAGCATAGCCTTGGTGTCCCCAACTCTGTAGGAGACTCTGGCTGCTGAGACAAGATTTGAGACCAATGCGGGAAAAGGTAAGTTACCCGTAATTTGTACGTGTCCCATGGCATTCTGGATGTGTCTTGGTAGGTTTAGAGGCTGGTTTGTAAGGATGCACCATAGTATAACGGCCATGTCTGCAGTGAAGGAGGACTTATGAGTACTCGGAAAGACGTAATGGAACATAATCTGTGCCCATACGTGAGCCTCCAAGGTAAGTGCTTAAGCCGATATTCCCTTAGGTCGGGAATGATGGTATCCATAAATCCATCTGCTACCAGGTTGTGTGATAATGCTGAGAACAGCGTCCCAATCAAATTGGTATGTCTGGCACTTGAGTGAGGCTTCTTGGAATGCGTCCAATCCTTCTGGAGTAGGGAAAAGATCTATAGCTCGTTGAATGGCCTCTTCTGTAATGGGGACGTGCTTCTGACGGACATAGAGAGACTGCAGGGTTGGCAAGTGGAAATTGGAGTAGAATTCAACTACCCATGAAAGATTAACCTGCCGTGGCTATCTCTGTAGGAATTCCTAGTGTCTTTGTTCAATTCGTGGCTCAACAAATTCAGCAATACAGGTCGGGAGGATAAGAAGGTATTCATTGTTGTAATTCCTTTCTGCCAGATGGGGAACATCTGCTCATAGTAGCGGTTGGGAAATCACTCAGTGTCTCCAATTACTCAACACAAGCTAAGAATGTAAAAAGCTAAATTAAAATCATAAATATAAAATACCTCAAATTGCATTAAATAAAGAAATCAAATCTAACATGGAGTTCATAAACAAATAAAAGAGAAACTAAATTAAAAGAACATTGAACCTGGAATTGAGAAGAAGAAGAAATCCTAATCATAAAACCTAAGCGAGATAAGAGAGCCTCCCTCTCTAGAGAACTACATCTAAAACCTAAAAATTATGTGAATGATAAGTTTCCTCCTTGAATGAATTGATTCCCCCACTTTATAGCCTCTAATCTGTGTTTTTTGGGCCAAAAACTGGGTCAAAAATAGCCCAGAAATCGCCCCCAGTGATTTCTATTAATTCTGCAGATCGCGCGTGACGTCCCTGGTCATTTTGGCATGTCATGCGTTCGCGTCAAGCACGCGCACGCGTCATCTTGCATAACTCCAATCTACGCGTATGCGTCAGGCACGCGCACGCGTCGATGCAAATTTCTTTATGTCGCACGCACGCGTGAGCCATGTGTGCGCGTCGATGCTCGCTGGTTATCTCCTTAGTTTCTTGTGTTCCTTCCATTTTGCAAGCTTTCCTCTCCATTCTCTAAGCCATTCCTACCCTATAAAGTCTGAAACACTTAACGCACATATCACGACATCGAATGGTAATAAGAGAGGATTAATATTAGCAAATATAAGGCTAAAGAAGCATGTTCTCAATCATAGCACAAAGTTAGGAAGGGAAAATGTAAAACCATGCAAATAGTATGAATAAGTTTGCAAAGACATGATAAAAACCACTCAATTGAGCATAAGATAAACCATAAAATAGTGGTTTATCATACCTACCAAAGATTGATGAACAAAGTCTTCGCAGATCATATAGGGAAGCTAATGGAGGTATATGTAGATGACATGTTGGTAAAAACACAAAGCGAGAAATCATTATTGTCCGACCTCACCAATGTGTTCGATACCATAAAAAGGCATGGCATGCGACTTAATCCCGCAAAATGCACCTTTGCGGTAGAGGCCGGCAAATTCTTGGGCTTCATGCTCACACAAAAGGGCCGAACTAAACTATCAAAAGATAGAAAAGTTCGCCTACGCCCTCATATTAACTTCTCGATGCCTCCGCCCATACTTCCAGGCTCACACCATCAAGGTTCGAACCAACTAGCCCAAAAAAAGCATTCTACAGAAGACAGACTTAGCAGAAAAAATTCTACAGTAGGCAGTCGAGTTATCTGAGTTCGATCTTCAATACGAAGCTCAGACAGCCATCAAATCATAGTAACTGGCCAACTTTATTGCCAAATATACTGACACCTCGGGAACTCCAACAAAGTAGAACCTCTATGTAGATGGCTCTTCAAACAAGACCGGGAGTGGAGCAGGGGTGATAATAGAAAGTGATCAGGAAACCCAAATCGAACTCTCCTTAAAATTTGAGTTTCCTGCTTTGAATAACCAGGCTAAATATGGGGCATTACTAGCAGGTTTGAGGCTGGCTAAGGAGGTTGGAGTTCAAAGGCTTATCATCTTTAGCAATTCATAAGTAGTCACCTCAAAAATAAAAGGGAGCTACCAAGCCAAGGATCCTACCATGAAAAAATACCTAGACACAAACAGAGAATAGCTCGAACAATTCGAGGAATATGAGGTCCACCATATACCTCGGGAACAGAATGCTCGAGCTGATGCACTGTCAAAACTAGCCAGCACCAATCCACGGGGCAATAATAGAAGCCTCATCCAAGAAATACTGCAAAACCCATCAATCTCGGAGGAAGAAAAGATCTTAACCATATCAGGTCAGGATCAAGGGTGGATGACCCCTATAATCAACTACCTCAAGTTAGAGACACTCCCCACAGATAAGAAGGAGGCAAAGAGGCTGAAACGAGAAGCACAATACTACACTATAGTGGGCGACATCTTATATAGGAGAGGAATCTCAACACCCCTCCTAAAATGCGTATCGACTTCTAATACAAGGGAAGTCCTGGAAGAAATACACAGCGGCATTTGTGGCAACCACCTAGGGGCACGGGATCTTTCCAAAAAGATACTCCGAGCAGGATTCTTTTGGCCAACTCTACAAAAAGAAGCAACCGAGTTCGTTAAGACATGCCCACCATGTTAAAAAGCACGCTAACTTCCACATCACCCCATCAGAGGAGCTCATTAGTGTGACGTCACCTTGGCCGTTTGCAAAATGGGGACTCGACCTCCTCGGATCCTTTCCCCAAGGATAGGGACAAGTCAAGTTCCTTATCGTAAGGGTAGACTATTTCACAAAATGGATTGAGGCAGAGCCTCTAGCTAATGCCACTGCTCAAAGAAGTCAGAAATTCTTATACAGAAATATTGTTACAAGGTTTGGGGTTCCTTACTCCATCACCACAGACAATGGCACTCAATTCACTGACACATGTTTCATGAAATTGGTAGCCGACTTAAAAATAAAGCACCAATTCATATCCATAGAACACCCACAAGCTAACGGATAGGCAGAAGCTCCCAACAAGGTCATACTAGCTGGGTTAAAACAGAGGTTACAGGACGCAAAGGGAGCTTGGGTTGAAGAACTCCCACAAGTCCTATGGGCATATTGGACAACTCCACACTCCACCATAGGAGAATCACCCTTCCAATTGGCTTATGGAATGGAGGCAATGATCCCAGTGGAGGTCGAGGAAGGGTCCCCCAGAATGATCCTCTACAATGAAGAAGCCAACTCCTAAATCCAAGGGAAAGAACTTGACCTACTTCTAGAAGTCCGAGAAAGAACTCGGATTAAAGAGAAAGTGTTAAAGCGTCGAATGGCCTCAGGATACAATCGGAAAGTAGTCCAACGAAGTTTTATTAACAACGATCTCATCCTAATCCGAAATGATATCGGAGCAGGTCGATCAGGAGAAGGAAAGCTAGCAGCTAACTGGAAAGGACCTTAACAAGTTGTAGAAGTACTGGGAAAAGACTACTACAAGGTGTCTGACCTCGAAGGGCGAGAACTACCAAGGTCATGGCATGCTTGCAACCTAAGAAGGTACTATAGTGAAGAGGTAATAAAAGATCTTAGGTCAAGGTGCACTCTTTTTCCTAAAAAATGTTTTTTAATGAGGCGCCAAACCAAGATCTACAAAATTACCCGACCTAGCAGGGTAAACACTCACAAGTATATATTCTTGTCTATATGCCTATTTTCTATTTGAATAAAGTTTTTCAGATTCCCTACAAAATTGTTCTACTAAGATGCATTAATTTGAGCGCAAGGTCGGCAAGATGAGTACCAAACTAATCACCCGATCATGACAAGGTCGGCAAGATGAGAACCAAACTCATTGCACGATCACGACAAGGTCGGCAAGATAAGAACCAAACTCATCGCCCGATCACGACAAAGTTGGCAAGATGGGAGCCAAACTCACCGCTCGATCACGACAAGGTCAGTAATATGAGAACCAAACTTATCACGACAAGGTCAACAAAGATGAAAGCGACAAAAACTGATCTATGTAAAAAGTTATAAAAAGTAATCCATAGAAAGGGGCCTGACGAGGCCTGATTAAAAATGGATCACTAAAAATAACTTAAAAGAGGACCGACAAGAGAAAGTCGAACCCAACCGATCAAAGTGACAAAGTTATAAAAAGTAATCCATGGAAAGAGGCCTGACGAGGCATGATTAAAAATGGATTACTAAAAATAACTAAAGAAGAACTGACAAAGAGAAGTTAGGCCCGAACCAAGTTACACAAAAGTTATAAAAAGTAATCCATAGAAAGAGGCCTGATGAGGCCTGATTAAAAATGAATTACTAAAATAACTTAAGAAGGACCGACAAGAAGAAGTCGGACGAACAAAAAACATGCGCTAAAAGGGGTCCAGCTCCGCCCCAGAAAAGCCACAACTCCACGACGAAACTATCAAAATTGTTCAAAGACTAACTAGAAAGGTTCTGCGAAAACACTGAAAAGTGGTCGAACAAATTAGCTCCAAAGGACCACCTTGACAAGCAAAAGAGGTCGGGCAGCAACGTATCAACACTCCATGAAGAGTCACAGAAGTTGCAAAGGGCAATCAACACATCAGAAACTCAGACATTATAATAAAAACATTAAAGACTCAGAAGGTTGCCGAAAAGTCGGCCTCAAGAGCTAAAAATATTTTGTTTTGCAAAATGAAGTTGCACAGAAGCAACTAAATGTCCAAGAAAGCCAAAACCATATGAAAAGTTTACAAAAACCAAGAGTTCAAAGGCCCACAAGCCGGGCTAAACCAATACATCAGAAATTATGAGGGGCCCAAAGTCTCCTTAATAGTAGCATCCTAAGTTGAGAAGGGAGGAACGATCTTCAAGGGAGTCGCATCCATTATCCCATCCTCCTGATTTAAAACTTGAACATCAGGATCAGACTCGGGATGACCGACCTCAGCAGCAGAAGTAGAAGAAGTAGTGGTAGCAGAAGCTTTGACTGGTGGCACAGGGGGAGGACCTTTCTCTTCATCTTCACCTGGGGCAGGGACAATCTTACCATCTTCCACGATGTTGTCCAAACTAAAAAGAGTCAGGTTGAGCTCGGGAGCAAGAACTCGGACTTGGGCCTTCAAGTTCTCATAGGCATCGGTCACACTACCCACTAGATGGCCCTGGAGCTCGGCGTAATCAGCATGGGCAGACTCCAGCCTTTCCCTGGTCTCCAACAGCTCGCCATAAGTTTGAACATAACTCTCTTTGTGCTTCTTCACCATCTCCTCAGCCAGGTTCGCAGTAGCCTCAGCAGCAGTAGCTCGGGCCTTCTCATTTTCCACGTCCAGCTCCAATTTTGCCACCTTTTGTTCAAGCTCACTCTTTATCCCTGTAATTCTATCAAACTCCGACTTAGCTTCCTTCATAAAGGCCTTCGTCACATAAACAGGAGAATCTTGGATCGTATGGAACAAAGCCGCACCCATATGAGCCATCCGAACACTACTACTGGTAATAAAATCCAAGAGGCGAAGGATGGACACATCGTCCATAGGAAGTCGGCCATAAGCAGCAATTTGGTTATCAACAAAACCCATAGCATCAAAATCAGGGGCATCCAAGTCATAGGGCTCAACAGTTTTTTGCCTTTTTGGAGGAGGACCGGCAGTAGGAGAAGAGGCAGCACCAGGGGTTGGCTGGAGAGGGTTAGAGGAAACCAAGCGAAACTGGGTAGTCGGGATGACTTTCCTCGGCCCAGAAGTGTCCAAGGTCGACTTCCTCAGAGACGCTTGGGAAGATCCCTCTCCAGAACCTTTTGCCGAAATGTTTTGAACCGCAGTTGCTTTCTTGGCCTGTTTAAAGGCCTTCATGGAATCCGTGGTCTTCACCATCTCTGAAAAAAGAAATTAAAGAAATCAAGTTACAAGTAAAAAAGCAGCTAAAAATGGGGGTCGGGGGGATGGATTGACAAAAACAAACAAATAAACAAAGAAAAGTTGAAAAGAAGTCGGCAGCTACCCAATTCAGCTCGAAGAAGGGAGGGATCCCCCAAGAACTTCTTCGTGTCGAGATGGGGAGGTTCCCCTCAATTTTCCTCTAATACATGCACAAAAGCCTGCTCGACCTCATCCAGACTTTTCCAAGAATATCTGGTCACTACCACATTCTTTTGCCACCATAAAGGGAAGGTAGGTTCATTGTTTTCATCCAAAAAGAAAGGTCGAGCTCCCTCAATAGCTCGGACATTGAAATAGTAGTTCTTAAAATCCCTAAATAATTCATCATACATAGAGAACACTTTCTTTCCTTGGGAAGTTCGGAAAGAAATCCAGGAAGCTTTCTTCTTAGCTACCCCAGGTTTTGTCAAAACAAAAAGATAAAGGAAGATGGCTTGGGAAGGTCGGATATCTAGTTCCTGACACAACAATTGAAAGATTTTTATGAAACCCCATGAGTTTGTATGGAGTTGAGAAGGAGCTACATTGCAAGCCCACAATAGTCCGATATTAAAAGGGGTAAAGGGAATGGTAATATGCAGTTGACTAAAGAAGTAGTCATAAGCATAGAAGAAGGGTTGTTCTCCCTTTGTCAAAGAAGGAAAACTAACCCTCTCCTCGGGGTCAGGAGACACCAACTCATAGTTTTTCTCTTGGTACCTATCACTACAAATCTTATGATGCATCCTAAGTCGCACACAATATTCAGAATCAACTACAGTGACACACATCAAAACAATAGAATCCAACCAGTCATACATGCCCTCCTGAACCTTAGTAGACATTTCAACAATGTTTTGGCGAGAAGACATAGGTCAACTATTCCTACAAGAAAAGAAAAAAAGGGGTTACCACCACACAGCTCGGGAAAATATGGAAACAACTCGGACAACAAACATGCGAACATCAAGAGTTGAATACAGCAGTAAAAAGGGAAAAACCCCAGGACTCGCATCAAGGTCCAGGGGCACCCCTTTGGAGGCAATAACTGGGCAAGAACCCAAAAAAAAGAAAGAAGAAAATCGACACTTTTAAATATCAATTCCTCTTTGGCAAATAACACTTTACCATCATCATCAAACAGACCGCACAGAAATCACATCATCAAAAGATACAACCTTTTTTCAACTAGCAGTTTATCATGCAAAAGCTACTAAAAAAGTCTACACAAAAGGAAGTCATACAAAAGAGAAAAGAGACAGGGACAACGACAAACCAAAAAACCCTAAAGAAAGCATCAAATTACCAAGAAATACAAGAAGGCGCATATTACAGCAACGATCAGGCCCGACAAATGCAGAAAAATTCAAAACAAGATAAAAACTTTTACACATAGCAAATGCAGAAAGGGCGGTATGGAAAGTAAAAAAGGGAGAAGAAGAAGAGCCAACTTGTAGAGGAGAAAGGTGATAATTGCTCGAAGGCAAAGGAAACAACGCGTCGAACAAACGTTTCGAAAGGAAATGAAGAGGCTTGAGAGCAAGAGAACAAGGCACCAGTAAAGAGAACGAAGAGAAAGGTAAAGAAGAAACTGAAGCAAATCTTTAGAAAATTCAAAAATGAAGCGTGAAGAGGGAAAGAAAGGAAATGGCAAGAGTTAATAAGCATTAAACCCTCGCACGTTTCCAAGGAAACAAAAAACGCGCGCTACAAGTAAAAGGAAAAGAAACGCTTTGCATTCTAAAGTGGAAAACCTAGTAGGAGTTCTACAAAGAAATCGACAAAAGACCAAAATTCTCGAGCACGACTTCCCCAAAAGGGGTTGAAGTGTAAAAAGTATGACCTCAAAGGAAAGACCGAGCTCGAACAGGGGCACTGTTCATACCCTGTGTCGAGCTATGGGACCCGGGCTGACTGGAGACAAAACGACCGACCTCTTCAGGTCAGGTTCCCCGACCTCTTCTGTAAAGAGTTCGGCCAAATCGTCAGAAGAGCCCAAAGCAGTCCTAAACGAAGGAACACAGCCCAATCTAAAGGCAGGCAAAGCCTAGAAAGATAAAGGTGGTTCCGCTAAAGAAGATAAAAATGACTTCACTCAAAGATAAGATAAGATAACTATCTTATCTCCAGAAAGGTCACTCCACACTACTATAAATACACTGGAGCACCCAGGTATAACTCATACTCTGATTCTACTAAAAACCTGCCTAAAGCACGTGCTAACTTAAGCATCAGAGTCTCTTGCAGGTACCATCACCCTCCGTTGACGAAGGATCAGCAGCACCACCAAGTGCAACAAGTCGGACATGACATCACCGATTTCCACCACAGATCTTGTCCGAGATTGACCTACAGTTTTAGGTAACCCTCGGAACACTAATCACTCTTTTCCTAAACCTAACTCACAGTTGATGAAACCCTAGGGAATATCGTACTGTTGTGGTGAATGGTGGATGATAGTGAATGATAAAATAAAGGGATTGAAATTTAGTGGTGGTGACAGTGAATGTGGCAGTAGAGAGGGAGTGAATGGTTAATGGCAATGAATGAAAAAAAAAGGGATTGGATTTTAGTGGTGGTGACAGTGAATGGTGGCAGTAAAGATGGGGAGGGGAGGCAATGATAATCAGAAAAGGTGCTGGTGGTGGTTAGAATTGTGAAAGTCTGAAATTTGGAAAAGAAGGTAAAAGGTGGAAGTAATTTGAGAATTTTATTAAAAAAGTAAAAAAAAGGTCAGATTTAGGTACTTTTGTCATACGGAACCCATCTTTTATGGATATAACGTTAATTTCCTTGTTTAATGAGTATTTTTGTCAGTATTTGCAAAATTCGTGAGTACAAATGGTAGTTGTCAGTTGGACACTTGTGCATAGTAGACACACGTGGTTCAGGAGTCTGAATTGCCCATCCGTGACCGGTTCAGTGAAAAATCTCCCGATTTTGGCCAATGTTGACCAAGTTGGACCAGTTCTTTAGCAGAAACGATCCTAGACTTGGACAACTATGCTTGGAACAACACAATAGTTTGATTCACAACAAAAAAAACCTCAACAATTATATCAAATTTTTTGAAAGACGACCAATCATTCACCCAAGTATCTCAAACTATAGTTTTTGCCAAGTAAGAGATATCATGTTTTACAACAAATTCTGGAACAACAACATTTAACTGTCTTTGTTGAGATTAAAGAGGATTTTTATCCAAATCTTCTTGTTATTGCCTATACTGCATTAATTTATGACTTATAATGATAATCCAAGAATTAAGCTTAAATTTGCTGGAATCACTAATAAGATTTAGTTCAGTTAGCTAAAATTTAGGAATTAACATATGAAGGGGCATTTTGAAGGTAGTTTTAAGGCTGATCATTATTGGAGATGTTATGATCTTTAAGTAGGACTAAAGGCTAATCAACTTAGTCCTCAAGTTAGCGCAAAATTTTTCTACATTTAAGGATGTCAATGCTATTCGAACCTGCGGGTATCCACTCTGCTCCTACCTCCTTAGGACAGATAATTATCCATTCTGATATGAGGCAGTTTTTAGTGGGGCGGATTTTAGACGGAGTCGGATTTAGGTACTACTTGCTTCTACCCGCCTTTTTGAAGGTACAGGTAGTATTTGGAAGAGAGATAGAGACAGAGAGAGTGAGACTAAAAGACAAAGATTGAAATAAGTTTTAATATTGTATTTGGTATAAAGTGGAAGATAGAAACTGAAATAAAAATGAAGCTCTAATTTAATTTGTACAAAATGTAAAATTGGAATTAATTAATTGAAATGAGAATATTTTAGATATAACATATTATTAAAGTTTCAGTTTCTGTCTTCAAAAATTTCAATCTCATGTGTCTCCATTTTTTGAAAGTATTGAAATAATGAAATTTTAGGGACGGAGACCGAAAATTTAGTACCAGTTCCTGGACCAATAGTCTCAGCCTCTCAATTTCTGTCCCAATACCTCAAAACAAATGCTACTTAAAGGGACTCAAGTTTTATATTCCGGGACTGAAAATTTAGTTCTAGTATCTGACCACTAAATACAATATTGAGTCTTCAGAAATTTTGTGTTCTTAGAAATTTTAATTCATGTGTCTCTATTTTCTATAATATATGTAATATACATAGAACAATCAGTAAAACGATTAATAATATTGTATCATATTTAAGTTTTTACTTTAATTTATGTTATGTATGTGATAATGGTTATATAAGTTTTGAAATTTAATTTTATTTGTTAGATTTTAATAATTATAGGAGCGGATAGGATACTCGCAAAAACAATTTAGAGTTTAACTTTTTACTACCCGTGAGTAAGAACAGGATGGATTCTATGTGGATTATTGTAAGATAGGGCGGGACCTAGGGCAAAAACTCGTAACACCCTTACTACGAGAATGTCATGCTTCCCGCTGCGCCATTCTGATAATGAGGATATTACAACAACTTCCATATATATATATATAGTAGGAGCCTTTAATAAAAAACCTTACCGAAAAAGTACTTTTTTTATTCGTACATACATACATACAAATATATATATACAACACTATTACATTCACATTCAAAC
>NC_029772.3:16065154-16076883 GCF_000817695.3 Arachis duranensis | reverse complement strand
TAACAAGGGTGAGAGAAAAATATCTAAGATACAATGAATAAAGCACAACCAAATACGCAGTAATATCTTCATCAGTTTTCTCGTCCGTTTCCTAAAGAAGATAGGACTGTATAGGGTAATAACCTAACCATACGGTCTCACTAGAGAAATTTCAGAATTGTTATTATTCTTAAAGCCATCCAATCCCTTACTCATTAATTCACCAAAACTTCAATCTTTATTTCAAAGTCATGTGATTATCCATCCAAAATCAAAATCATCAAAATTGCAATCTCAACAATATTCCGTAATATTTTACTACATACTAAAGAATCAATTTCACCAAACTTACCAAGACATATAACTTACCCAATCACGGCCTTCGGCCTAAACAGTCACCACAACTCATCAAAAAATACAACTTAAATCAAACACGGCCTCTAGCCCATAATGCATCCAGTATTCAAACCATCATAAAGTCAATCAATCACGGCCTCTGACCCATAATACCTCAACACAACTACCATAAATTCGGACCAACAATTCACAATCACAAGTAATCAAACAATCACACATAGAGAATAATTATGACAAGTAGTACAATTAGCAGTTACACAAGTTATCAATTAGGCAAACCAAATCAATTATGTACACCCAAACAATTGCAAACAAATGCAGTATGATGTATACTTGTCTTATTGGTCATGAGCTCACTTGTCGGTTAAATTTCCAGAACCCGACACATCCGGTAACTAATCCGGATATTGTCTCTCGGTTACGCATCCCCAAAAAGAACATAAATGAAGGAGAGTACCTTTCCACCTTCTTCTGGAGAAATTACGAAGGAGTATGCCTTTTCACATTCGAATGAGTGTGCGTTTCCACGATATCTACCTTTCTCAAAAGTGTAAAACTAGCAAGGTGTATCTTTCTGCTTTTGTAAGGTATACAATGAAAGGGGGTGCTTTGAAGGCTATAGCAGAGATGAAGCACACAAGGTTACGAGGTAAGATTATTTCTATAGAAGATGCTAAATAGAAAAGAAAACTGGAAGAAAAGGTAAAAAGGGTGCGTGTGGAAGAAAGAGCAATGCATGTTGTGGAGAATATGAATTCTTAAC
Organism: Arachis duranensis; assembly: GCF_000817695.3. NCBI lineage: Eukaryota > Viridiplantae > Streptophyta > Magnoliopsida > Fabales > Fabaceae > Arachis > Arachis duranensis. Next base: position 16,075,784 of record NC_029772.3, on the reverse strand, counting down.
GTTGGAAAGCTATGGTAATGTCTCAAGAAGTGGAAGCGACGAGGAAGGGTACTCCTGCTAAGGACCCACATGGAAATGGGTGGACAAAGATGATTGAAGTGTTAGTCGCAAACGAGAATATGGATTGGTTGGTGTGGAGCTTATTCGGGGGACACGACGATGGCCATCGAATTCCAATCGTTAAAAGAGCAATTCGCAAGAATTTTTCTCAGGTTGTTGAAGTAAGGAAATTAGGAGCTTATAAGCCCCTTTTGACTTTTTATATTGTGAAGAATGCAAAAGAGATTTTTACTTTCAAAATGAATAGCATCTTGCAATTTTTTTCATAGTGTATGGAGATGGGAGGAGTCAAAACGATGTGAGACTCAAAGAATCTGGTTAGAGTGCTACAGTGTGCCATTAAATGTCTGGTCAACAGAAACACTCAAAACAATAGGTGGACAATGGAGAGAAGTAGTCAGGTGTGATATAGTGATGCCGGCAGGATTATCATTAAGTTTTGGACGTATTCAAATTGATACATGTGTATTTGATGTCATTAGAGAGTGGATTCACATTACTATTGGTACTAGTGGGTTTGATGTTTTTGTGAAGAAGGTGGGACCGGAGGTATATAGTGCAGAGAGTATGTTGGAAGGCCAAGTAGAATGTAGTCAACGTATATGATCGAGAACCCTACTTCATGTGACAGAAATACGAAGAAGATGGTTGCACAATGGGATCTGATGGTAGAGTCACGGGAGTATTTTGACGAAAATGGTAGAATGGCAATTCAAGATGTCATTTTGGGGAGTTTTTAAAACCAAATTATGCAAATAAGGTAACTTTCCAATTGAATTCATTGAGGTAAATGGGAAGCCAAATTGTAAGGGATATGATTTGCATGAGGATGTGGGTTCGGGAAGAACGGTTCCTCAAGAAAATGAAGCGTGTGGACGGGGAGTACATCAACGGGGTATAAAGAAAGGAATAAAATGGTCCTACCTTTTCACAATAAAATGGAAAATAAAAAAAATAAGGAGTGATGGGTGTTTTTTAGGCTTTCATACAGGTGGCCCAATACAAAAAGGAATGGAAGCTGGGCTTATAGATGAAGGGGTTCATTAAGTGCTGAGTTTGGATGAAGATGTGGATGAATTGGTTCAGACAAGAGCTTCGCAGGTCGAGAACAGACCTAACAAGGAAGGCTTGCACAGTAATGGGGGCGTCTGTACGATGCTCACATCATCGACCAAAAAGTGCCGGCAACATGCACGATGGCACGATGAGATGTGGTCCGAGTGAACAGGGGCCAACAATAGGTGTTATTGCTTGTGGTTGTTGTGATACGCCAACGAGTGAGAGTTAGCAAGTCACAAACATGGGCAAGGATGGTGCAGGAGCTCTGGTGACATGGAAGGCGATGGAGGAGGAGGGTCGTGTGGCGAGGATGACACATGATTAACTCGTAACAGATGGCCACCAAAAGGTTTGTGTATCACGTTGGAGCTATTTTGAAGAACGTGCAGGGATAGGAATGGATGAACGGGGATCGAAATTAGGCAGGGTGGTAGATATGAAGGATCAAGAGGGAACAGATAGGGACACAAGAAATGGTACGGAGGATGCTGGATCAGAGATGGAGCCAAAGTGTCAAAACAGGGCGGGTGATAATGGATTAACAATGGAGTAACAGACAAAAAGAAATAAGGAAACTTGGAAACTAGCAGTGGAATCTGGTGCAGTTTTGTACGATGAAAAAGAGGATATTATGGCAATACTACAAGCTCAAAATGTAGATATTGTAATGAAAAGAAGGATGGCGAAGCAAAAAAAAGGGAAGGAGGAGCCGAACTAAGAATCACAATAAGGTGTGTAAAAATATTTTTTAAATGATTTATAGCTGTTAGAATATTAGGGGGTTGCAAGGGGATAAAAAAATTGAGTATGGTGAAAAATCTGAAGAAAAATTGTAAGTTAAACATGATAGGGTTAATTGAAACTAAGAGGAAAATGATGACTAAATTTGATGTAGCACAAATTTAGGGGAGTAATACAGTAGGATGGAAATATGTGGAATCTACAAGTACTTCTGGGGGATTACTATTAATTTGAGATGAAACAATGTTTAAAATTAGTAATTGTTATAAATGAGAGAAATGGTTGTGCGTTGAAGGAGCATTGACAACAAGTAATTTTAATTGTGCATTTTGTTTGGTGTATGGAGTGCATGTGTGGGATAAGAAAATTGCAATGTGGAAGGAGTTGAACTATATTGTGAGGTTATGTTAGGTCCCTTTCTGTTTCTTAGGAGATTTTAATAATATATTGCAGGTGGAGGAACAAAAAGGTGAGAGTAGGTTATCAGTGTCTGCAGAAGAGTTTAAGAGTTGGGTACATGATGTGTAGTCAGTGAATTTACCTCTTACTGGTCTGAAATTCACGTAGTTCAGGAGTAAATCGTGCAGTCGTATAGGCAGGGTATGCGAAAATAAAAAAATAAATCTATCTTATTTTTTGCTGGCTATAATTGCTTGTATTTTTTTAGTATTTGTTTTCGCATTTATTAACTGCGAAAATGAGACTAAATGTACAAATAGATAAATTTATGTATCCAAAATTAAATTAGTAAATAAAATTTTTCTTTGTCTAAATTAAAAAAAAAGGCCGAACTTGCTATGATAGGGCATGAATTTGATTTTTTTTTAATGAATGTCTTGCAAAATAGGTTTGATACACCTAAAAGACATTTCTAGTTGAAAAGCTTTTATTCGTATAATTTGCTTGAGTTGTTTAAGTTATGCTTAAATATGCTTATAATCTCTATTTTATTTTTCATAATGCCTAAAGGAGGGAAATGATTTTATTAAGGATGTTATTCATGCTATGATACCAAAAATAATTGTTTTGAAATTTTGATGAATGAAGATGACTATAAATATAAACATGATATGTTTTTTTTTTTAAGGGTTAATTAGTATGTCACATGATGATGTTTATTGCTTTTGTTTTTAATATGAAAATTGTGATTGAAAAATCTGATTTTTCATATGTACATTTTCAGGGGAATTGTGCATAGTTTTAGGCAAAATTATTGTAATTTTTTTATCAAAATTTATTTACTAAATTGCATATAAATTGTTTATTAATAGTTGCTTTCAAATTTTATTAGTACTACTAAAAAGGAAAAAATGTAAATACATATGTAGACATGAATTCAAGGTTTTATTTTGATGGATGACAACTATAGGCATTTTAAGAATTTGAGCAACAACACTGAAAAACAAGAAGAAGAAATAAGAAATTAAGTTCAAGGAAATAAGTTTAGTACATTAGCTAGGTAATGTTTCTTGTTAGGACTTAGGAGCCAAAACCACAAATATCTCTCACTTGTTAAATTGCTTTAAAGATATCCATTTAAAAAAACAAGTTTCAAAATATGCTTTGAATCAAAGTTTTTTTTTATAAATACTAGTCTAAACGTTTTTAAAACATAGAGAATATCAAAAATACTTTGCAATCTCTCCATCCTTTATTTGTATGTCATTTAATTCTATTATATATATTTTAATTTACTCCATTTGTCTTTCTTTAATGTTGCTAAAATTTGTCTTAAATTGTTAATACTTTATTTACCTGTTGCGTATCTTGCTTTTGTTAACTACCACTTTCTTTTTTCTTTCTTTTTTTCTTTCTTGTACTTTTATAAATTTTATCGAGAAGACGACGAAGAAATAAAAAAGAGAAATAGAAAGAGTTGAAGTGTTTGAATATATTGTATTATCAAATGTACAGAGAATTAATCTCTTTGTAGAGGAATTACAGAAATAGAAATAACTATAAAATAGGAAAGAAGAAAAAAATACTAGTCTAAAATAAAGGAAAGATTTCTAATCATAAAATCCCTAAAATTAAGCTAAACTGAAAAAGGAAAAAGATTTATAATTAATTCTATTTACATAAAAGATTCATGAAAGGAATTAGGAATTTGATTTTGATTTGATCTAGTCAACACTCTCCTTCAAGCTGGCTTGAAGATATCATTCATTGACAGCTTACTTATTATTCTATCAAAAATCATTTTGGGTAATCCTTTAAGTAGAACATTTACTAATTGTTCCATAGTTGGAACATATGAGATGCAAATTTGTCCTCTCTCAATCTTTTTTCTGATAAAATGCTTGTCAACTTCAACATATTTAGTTCTATCATGCAACACTAGATTATGAGAAATAGAAATTGCAGATTTGTTGTCACAATACAACCTCATTCGTGGAGAAATGGAAACTTTTAGTTCTTGTAGTATTTTCTCTACCCATAGTGCTTTACATATTCCATGAGCCACTACTCTAAACTCAGCTTCTGCACTACTTCATGCCACAACACTATTGTTTACTCCTCAAACTAACCAGGTTTCCTCCAACAAAAGTACAATACCCAGATGTTGACCCACTATCCATGACATTCCGAGCCCAATCCGCATTTGTATAAGCTTCTACTTAAAGATGTCCATGATTTTTGTAGAGTAACCCTTTCCCAAGTGACTCCTTCAAGTACCTTAGGATTCTAAAGACAGCATCCATGTGTTTTTGACCAGGTGAATGCAGAAACTGGCTTACCATGCTCACAGCAAAGGTTATATCCAGACGTGTATGGGATAAATAGATTAGCCTCCCTACGAATCGCTGATATCTCCCTCTCTCCATTACATTTTCTGGTTCAGCTGGCTTTAATTTAAAATTAGGCTCTATAGGTGTTTCAGCAGTTTTATGGTGCACGAAATTGTGATACACAATGGCGCCAACAACTTGGTACGCACAATTGTAATCTCACTCTTTTTCACAACTTCGCACAACTAACCAGCAAGTGCACTAGGTCGTCAAAGTAATAAACCTTACGTGAGTAAGGATTGATCCCATGGAGATTGTCGGCTTGAAGCAAGCTATGGTCACCTTGTAAATCTCAGTCAGGCAGATTCAAATGGTTATGGAGTTTTAATAATTTAAAAGATAAATAAAACATAAAATAAAGATAGAGATACTTATGTAATTCATTCGTGGGAATTTCAGATAAGCGTATGGAGATGTCTTATTCCTTCTGAATCTCTGCTTTCCTACTGCCTTCATACAATCATTCATACTCCTTTCTATGGCAAGCTGTATGTAGGGGGATCACCGTTGTCAATGGCTACCGTCCATCCTCTCAGTGAAAATGGTCCAGCTACGAGTTATGTAGGGCTAATCATCTGTCGGTTCTCGATCGTGTAGGAATAGGATTTACTATCCTTTTGCGTCTGTCACCACGCCCTACAGTCACGAGTTTGAAGTTCGTCATAGTCATCCCATCCCAGATCCTACTCGGAATACCACAAACAAGGTTTAGACTTTCTGGATCTCAAGAATGCTGCCAATTGATTCTAGCTTATACCATGAAGACTCTGATCGCAAGGAATTGAAGGATCTGTTGTCAGGAGAGGCAATCAAACGCATGTACCAGGAATCCAAGAGATACACATTCAAGCTTGTTTTCATGTAGAACGGAAGTGGTTGTCAATCACGCGTTCATGAGTGAGAATGGTGATGAGTGTCACATAATCATCACATTCGTCATGTTCTTGTGTGCGAATGAATATCTTAGAATAAGAATAAGCATGAATTGAATAGAAGAACAATAGTACTTTGTATTAATACTCGAGGAACAGCAGAGCTCCACACCTTAATCTATGGTGTGTAGAAACTCCACCGTTGAAAATACATAAGTGAAAATAAGGTAGGCATGGCCGTGAGGCCAGCCCCCAATGTTTAAGGACTAACAATGATCAAAGATGTTCTAAAAGCTCGTCCAAAGATGTGAGTATAATAGTAAAAAGTTCTATTTATACTAAACTAGTTACTAGGGTTATAGAAATGAGTAAATGATGCAGAAATCCACTTCCAGGCCCACTTGGTGTGTGCTTGGGCTGAGCATTGAAACTTTCATGTGGAGAGGTCTTCCTTGGAGTTAAAAACTAGTTTGTAACTTGTTTTTGGCGTTTAACTCTGCTTTGCAACTTGTTTCTGGCGTTTAACGCCAGAATAAGGCAGAAAGCTGGCGTTAAACGCCAGTTTGTGTCGTCTAAACTCGAGCAAAGTATGGACTATTATATATTGCTGGAAAGCCCTGGATGTCTACTTTCCAACGCAGTTGAGAGCGCGCCATTTGAACTTCTGTAGCTCCAAAAATTTCATTTCGAGTGCAGGGAGGTTAAAATCCAACAGCATCTGCAGTCCCTTGTCAGCCTCTGAATCAGATTTTTGCTCAGGTCCCTCAATTTCAGCCAGAAAATACCTGAAATCACAAAAAAACACATAAACTCATAGTAAAGTCCAGAAATGTGAATTTTTCTTAAAAACTAATAAAAATATACTAAAAAATGAATAAAACATACTAAAAACTATGTAAAAACAATGCCAAAAAGCATATAAATTATTCGCTCATCACTTTACAACCAAGTAATCCCGTCTCTTTTAAAAGATCTAGGATGTACTTTTGTTGGTTTATAAAAATGCCTTCCTTAGACCTTGAAAATTCAACTCCAAGGAAGTATTTTAATGAGCCAAGTTCTTTGATTTCAAATGCTGCGGCAAGCTTCTCCTTCAAGTTTTTTAACTCCAAAAAATCATCACCTGTCAGAATAATATCATCCACATATACAATTAAGATGCCAGTTTTATTACCTGCTGAATGTTTATAGAAAATTGTATGGTCAGCTTGGCTTTGAGTATAACCAAGTCCTTTCACCACCATTCCAAGTCATTCAAACCAAGCTCTTGGGGATTGTTTCAATCCATAGAGAGATTTCTTTAGGTTGCACACTTTATTCTTCCCTAGTTCAGCCTCAAATCCAGGTGGAAGAGATAAGAGAATTCGCACAAAGCTGAGTTTGGCAACTGGAGCAAAAGTCTTTTGATAATCTACTCCATAGATTTGTGTATATCTCCTAGCTACTAAGCTAGCCTTATACCTCTCTATACTTCCATCAGCATTGTACTTGATGGTAAAAACCCACCTGCAGCTAACCAATTTTGTATTCTGTGGCAGATCTATAATCTCCCAAGTTTCATTCTTCTTGAGTGCATGCCACTCTTCCATCACTGCTAATTTCCAATTGGGATCATCTATTGCTTCCTCTATGTTCCTAGGCTCAAACAGATTTGTAATTTTAGAAGTAAATGCTCAATGTTTTTAAGAGAGATTTTGGTAAGAGACATAATTGGAAATAGGATGGTTGGTGCTGGTTTTGAATACCTTTTTGGTGCAGGTTCCGGTTTCTTTTCTAAGGGCTATCGGCAAGTTACTATTAGAAGTGACAACTTCAGATTTACCTGGAAGTTCTTGAAGTACTGCAGTTGAACCGTCTTCCAGGTTTTCAGATTGGGCTGGTACAAAGATGATGGGCTGGTCTCTAGTATTCTTGGGATATTTCCAAATATAACACCAAAGCTTCTTTTCTAATTGTGGTATTTCTTTTCCTTTTTGGCACAATTTCAGAATTGGTTTCCACATCTTGTTTTGCAATTGTTTCAGAATTTACTTGATTAGTGAAAGTCGTATCCTCAATATGTAAGATAGGAGCGGGTAAAGGTTCATGCAAAAAATTTTCTTCCCTTAAACTCTCCCCCTGAAGAGAATTTTTCTGAAAAAAGGTACAAAAGTAACATCCATACTTACATGAAATTTCTTGGTGTGTGGATTGAAACATTTATAACCCTTTTGACTTGGGGAATAGCTAATAAAAATGCATTTTTCTGCCCTTGGATCAAGTTTACTTTGATATGAAGGTGTATGTAAAAACACAGTGCAACCAAATACTTTTAAAGGTAAGTTAGAATGCAACCTACATGCTGGAAAATTCTTTTTGAAAGTATCCAACGGTGTGCAGTAATTTAACACACGTGTGGGTATTCAATTTATGAGATAGGCTGCTGTTAGGACAGCATCTCCCCATAAATACTTTGGAACATTACCTTCAAACATAATGGCACATGCTACTTCAAGAAGATGTTTATTCTTCCTTTCAGCAATGCCATTTTGTTGGGATGTATTGGGGCATGTAGATTGATGTTGAATACCTTTCTTTTGAAGAAATTCACCAATATTTTTATTAAAGTATTCAGTACCATTATCACTTCTTAATATTGAAATTTTTGTGTCAAATTGTGTTTCTACCATTGTTGAAAAATACTGAAAAATTTTTGAAACCTTATATTTTTCATGCCTGAGATAGATCCAACATAGTCGTGTGTGCTCATCGATAAAAGTTACAAACTATTTTTTTTTCCAAATTGAGTTGTTATTTTCGATGAACCCCATACATCACTATGAATCAAGTGGAAAGGTTTAGATGCATGATAAGGTTGAGAGTAATAAGGAGCTCTATGAATCTTTGAACAAATACAACTTTCACATTTAAGTAAAGAAGAATCAATATTCTTAAACAAACTTGGAAACAAATGTTTGAGATATGAAAAACTAGGGTGTCCTAGTCTATTATGCCAGAGCATTATTTGGTCCTTTATAGGCATAGAACTTATACCACTAAATCCTTGAGCTATTTTATCCTCCGAAATATCCTTAAAATGATAAAGTCCATCTATCATCTTAGCACTGCCAATCATCTTTCCCGAGGTCCGGTCCTGAAAAATACCATGAGTGCCAAAGAATGTCACAATACAATTAGAATCCTTGTAGATTTTACTAATAAAGAAGAGATTACAAGAAAGCTTTGGTACATGTAGGACATTTCTTAGGTCAATATTTTTTGACAGTTTAATTGTACCTTTTCCAGCAATAAATGAAAAACTACCATCAGCAACTCTAATTTTCTCATTTTCAAAGCAAGGAGAATAAGTTTTAAGTAAAGGGGAGAGGCTGGTCATATGGTCAGATGCACCTGAATCGACAATCCATGGTGCATTCGAGTTTGAGGTGCAATTAAGGGACATAGGAATACTAAAATTACCTATTTGAGCCAAAGAACCACTAGGAGTACTAGACACAGAACTGGAATTTAACAGCCTTATGAGCTGCTCAATCTGTTCCTTACTCAAAAATGATTTTTCAGCCTCATGAGCAGTTGGGATAGAGCGTATTTTGGGACCAGATTTGCTGCCTTTAAGATGTGCCAGTTTTCCCTGAATCTTCCAGCATGTTTATCGGGTGTGACGAGGTTTATTGCAGTGGTCTGATGAGCGGATAATTTATACGCTTTTTGGCATTGTTTTTAGTATATTTTTAGTATGTTTTAGTTAGTTTTTATTATATTTTTATTAGTTTTTAGTTAAAATTCACTTTTCTGGACTTTACTATGAGTTTTTGTGTTTTTCTGTGATTTCAGGTATTTTCTGGCTGAAATTGAGGGACCTGAGCAAAAATCTGATTCAGAGGCTGAAAAGGACTGCAGATGCTGTTGGATTTTGACCTCCCTACACTCTAAGTAGATTTTCTGGATCTACAGAAGCCCAATTGGTGCGCTCTTAATTGCGTTAGAAAGTCGACATTCTGGGCTTTCCAGCAATATATAATAGTCTATACTTTGCCCGAGATTTGATAGCCCAAACAGGCGTTCCAAGTCAGCTCAAGAATTCTGGCGTAAAACGCCGGAACTGGCACAAGAATGGAAGTTAAACGCCCAAACTGGTACAAAAGCTGGCGTTTAACTCCAAGAAAAGTCTCTACAAATAAAAGCTTCAATGCTCAGCCCAAGCACACACCAAGTGGGCCCGGAAGTGGATTTTTATGTCATTTACTCATCTTTGTAAACCCTAAGCTACTACTTCTCTACAAATAGGACCTTTTGCTATTGTATTATAAATCTTTTGATCATGTTTTTATGATTGAACCCTCTTTGGAAGGCTGGCCATTCGGCCATGCCTAGACCTTGTTCTTATGTATTTTCAACGGTGGAGTTTCTACACACCATAGATTAAGGTGTGGAGCTCTGCTGTACCTCGAGTATTAATGCAATTACTATTGTTCTTCTATTCAATTCAGCTTATTCTTGTTCCAAGATATTCATTCGCATTCAAGAACTTGATGAATGTGATGATTATGTGACGCTCATCATCATTCTCACTTATGAACGCATGCCTGACAACCACTTCCGTTCTACAAGCAAACAAGGCTTGAATGTTTATCTCTTGGATTCCTTAATCAGAATCTTCGTGGTATAAGCTAGAATTGATGGCGGCATTCAAGAGAATACGGAAGGTCTAAACCTTGTCTGTGGCATTCTGAGTAGGATTCAAGAAAGTCTAACCTTGTCTGTGGTATTCCGAGTAAGATTCCGGTATTGAATGACTGTGACGAGCTTCAAACTCCTGAAGGCTGGGCGTTAGTGACAGACGCAAAAGAATCACTGGATTCTATTCCAACCTGATTGAGAACTGACAGATGATTAGTCGTGCTGTGACAGAGCGCGTTGAACATTTTCACTGAGAGGACGGGACTATAGCCATTGACAACGGTGATGCCCAACATACAGCTTGCCATGGAAAGGAGTAAGAAGGATTGGATGAAGACAGTAGGAAAGCAGAGAGACAGAAGGGATAAAGCACCTCCATACACTTATCTGAAATTCTCACCAATGAATTACATAAGTATCTCTATCCTT
>NC_029772.3:16045225-16065018 GCF_000817695.3 Arachis duranensis | reverse complement strand
GCGTACCATGTTGATGGCGCCATTGATGATCACAATTTCGTGCACCAAGTTTTTGGCGCCGTTGCCGGGGATTGTTTGAGTTTGGACAACTGACGGTTCATCTTGTTGCTCAGATTAGGTAATTTTATTTTATGTTTAAGCCTTTTTACTTTTTATTTTCGAAAAATTCCAAAAAAAAATTTTGGTTCTTCAGAATTTTTAAGAATGAATTCTAGAGTTTCATGATGATTTGTTGAAGTCTGGCTGGTTGTGAAAGCATGTCTAATCTTTTGGACCGAGGTTTCAACTTATCATCACAAGAGCTTGTTGATTTCTATCAATTTTGCTATTGAAAGTAATGATCTGCTAAAGCTTGGCTGGCCATTGGCCATGTCTAGTGTTTTGGACCGGAGCTTTCACTGAAAGCTTGGCTGGCTAGTAAGCCATGTCTAATTCCTGAACCGGAGTTTTAGACTAACACTGCAATGATTCCTGGAATTCTTATTAAAAATTTTGAATCTCTTTATTTTCTTTTCCATATAATTTTCGAAAAAGCACAAAAAAATTATAAAATCTTAAAATCAAAAAAATATTTTATGTTTCTTATTTGAGTCTAGTGTCTCATTTTAAGTTTGGTGTCAATTGCATGTTTCTGTTCTTCTTGCATTTTTCGAATTCATTCATGTGTCTTCATTGATCTTCAAGTTGTTCTTGATGATTTACTTGCTCTGATCTTTAAATTCTCTTGTCCTGAGTGTTTTGTTGTTTATCATATGCTTTCTCAATTTGTTAGTGTCAGTAGTGTACAAACTTCTAAGTTTGGTATCTTACATGCATTGTTTATTGATTTCAGTGGCATTTTGATTATTCCTCATCATTAAAAATTCAAAAAAAATTTTAATTTGTGTCTTTTCAAGTCAATAATACAGAGAAGTGAAGACTCAGAACATACAGCAGAGGAATTACACAGAAAAAGCTGGGCGTTCAAAACGCCCAGTGAAGAAGGAAAACTGGCATTTAAACGCTAGCCAGGGTACCTGGCTGGGCGTTTAATGCCCAAAAGGGTAGCATTTTGGGCGTTAAACGCCAGAATGGATACCATTCTGGGCATTTAACGCCAGGATGGCACAAGATGGAAGATTTTGTTTTTAATTCAAATTTTTTTTCAAGTTTCTATAATTTTTCAAAATCAAATCTTTTTCAAATCATATCTTTTCAATCATATCTTTTCAAAATTAATTTCTCTTCATTTTCAAAAATATTTGCTAACAATTAATGATTTGATTCAAACATTTCAAGTATGTTGCCTTTTCTGTTGAGAAAGGTTTAATATTTGAATCATATCTTTTCTTGTTAGCCAAGTCATTAATTTTCAAAATCAAATCTTTTTTAAATTGTTTTTCAATCATATCTCTTTAAAACCATAACTTTTCAACCATATCTTTATAATCACATCTTTTTCAAAATAGTTTTCAATCATATCTCTTTGATTTCCAATTTCAAAATCACTTTATTTCTTTCTCAATCTTAGTTTTCGAAAATCAATTACCATTTTTTTCAAAATTTCTTTTAATTAATTCACTTTAATTTTTGAAAGTTTCTTCCCCTCTTCTCACATCCTTCTATTTATGGACTAACACTCATCCTCAATGCACAATTCGAACTCTATCTTTCTAAGTTCGAATTCTTCTACCTCTTCCTTCTATTTTTCTTTTCCTCTGACACCTCAAGGAATCTCTATACTGTGACATAGAGGATTCCATATTTTCTTGTTCTCTTCTCTTTCATATGAGTAGGAGCAAAGACAAAAACATTCTTGTTGAGGCTGACCCTGAACCTGAAAGGACCTTGAAGCGAAAGCTAAGAGAAGCTAAAGCACAACTCTCTGTAGAGGACCTAACAGAAATCTTCAAACAAGAAGAAGACATGGCAGCCGAAAACAACAACAATGCCAACAATGCAAGGAAGGTGCTGGGTGACTTTACTGCACCTACTCCTGAATTCTATGGGAGAAGCATCTCTATTCCTGCCATTGGAGCAAACAACTTTGAGCTTAAGCCTCAATTAGTTTCTCTAATGCAACAGAATTGCAAGTTCCATGAACTTCCATTAGAAGATCCTCATTAGTTTTTAGCTGAATTCTTGTAAATCTGTGACACTGTCAAGACCAATGGGGTTGACCCTGAGGTCTACAAACTTATGCTATTCCCTTTTGCTGTAAGAGATAGAGCTCGGATATGGTTGGACTTACAACCTAAAGAAAGCCTGAACTCTTGGGAAAAGCTAGTCAATGCCTTCTTGGCAAAGTTCTTTCCACCTCAAAAATTGAGTAAGCTTAGAGTGGAAGTCCAAACCTTCAGATAGAAGGAAGGTGAATCCCTCTATGAAGCTTGGGAAAGATACAAACAATTGATCAGAAAGTGTCCCTTTGACCTACTTTCTGAATGGAGCATCATAGGTATCTTCTATGATGGTCTGTTTGAACTGTCCAAGATGTCATTGGACAGCTCTGCTAGAGGATCTCTTCATCTGAAGAAGACGCCTGCAGAAGCTCAAGAACTCATTGAAATGGTTGCAAATAACCAATTCATGTATACTTCTGAAAGGAATCCTGTAAACAATGGGACAAGTCAGAAGAAAGGAGTTCTTGAGATTGATACTCTAAATGCCATACTGGCCCAGAATAAAATATTGACTTAGTAAGTCAATATGATTTCTCAAAGTCTGTCTGGAATGCAAGCTGCACCAGGCAGTACTAAGAACGCTTCATCTGAAGAAGAAGCTTATGATCCTGAGAACCCATCAATGGAAGAGGTGAATTACATGGGAGAACCCTATGGAAACACCTATAATCCTCCATGGAGAAATCACCCACATCTCTCATGGAAGGATCAACAGAGACCTCAACAAGGTTTCAATAACAATAATGGTGGAAGAAATAGGTTTAGCAATGGCAAGCCTTTTCCATCATCTTCTCAGCAACAGACAGAGAATTCTAAGCAGAGCCACTCTAACTTAGCAACCATGGTCTCTGATCTAATCAAAATTACTCAAAGTTTCATGACTGAAACAAGGTCCTCCATTAGAAACTTGGAGGCACAAGTGGGTCAGCTGAGTAAGAAAGTTACTGAACTCCCTCCTAGTACTCTTCCAAGCAATACAGAAGAGAATCCAAAAGGAGAGTGCAAGGCCATCAACATGGACGAATTTGGAGAGGAGAAAGAGGCAGTGAATGCCACTGAGGAAGACCTCAATGGACGTCCACTGGCCTCCAATGAGTTCCCCAATGAGGAACCATGGGAATCTGAGGCTCATTCTTAATGAGGAATCATGGGAATCTGAGGCTCACACTGAGACCATAGAGATTCCATTGGATTCACTTTTGCCATTCATGAGCTCTGATGAGTATTCTTCCTCTGAAAAGGACGAAGATGTCACTGAAGAGCAAGTTACTAAGTACCTTGGAGCAATCATGAAGCTAAATGATAAGTTATTTGGTAATGAGACTTGGGAGGATGAACCCCCTTTGCTCACCAAAGAACTGGATGACTTGTCTAGGTAGAAATTATCTCAAAAGAGACAGGACCCTGGAAAGTTCTCAATACCTTGTATTATAGGCACCATGACCTTTGAAAAGGCTCTGTGTGACCTAGGGTCAAGCATAAACCTCATGATTCAAGTGAATGAAGAATCCTTTGTGTTTAAGGCTCAAGGATATCCCTCTGTCACCATGGAGAGGAAGCATGAAGAGCTTCTCTCAAAACAGAGTCAAACAGAGCCCCCACAGTCAAACTCTAAGTTTGGTGTTGGGAGGCCACAACCAAATTCTAAGTTTGGTGTTGAACCCCCACATTAAAACTCTAAGTTTAGTGTTGGGAGGTTCCAACATTGCTCTGAATATCTGTGAGGCTCCATGAGAGCCCACTGTCAAGCTACTGACATTAAAGAAGCGCTTGTTGGGAGACAACCCAATGTTATATTTATCTATTTTCCTTTGTTATTTTATGTTTTCTATAGGTTGATGATCATGAGAAGTCACAAAATCAATTGAAAAAGCAAAAACAGCATGAAAAACAGAAAGAAAAAATAGCACACCTTGGAGGAAAACTTGCTGGCGTTTAAACGCCAATAAGGGCAGCAAATGGGCGTTTAACGCCCAGTCTGGCACCATTTTGGGTGTTTAACGCCAGAAAGGGGCACCAGACTGGCGTTAAACGCCAGGAAGGGGCAAGAAGCTGGCGTTAAACGCCAGAAATGGGCACCAGCCCGGCGTTTAACGCGAGAATTGGTAGAAGGAGCATTTTTGCTTGCCGCTTGGTGCAGGGATGAATTTTCCTTGACACCTCAGGATCTGTGGACCCCACAGGATCCCCACCTACCCCACCACTCTCTCTCTTCTTCACCCATTCACCAATCACCTCAATACCTCTTCCCCAAAAACCCCTCACCTATCAAATCCCACCATTCTCTTAACCACTTTCCCTCCCAAACCCACCCATAATGGCCGAACCCTAGCCCTCTCTCCACCCCTATATAAACGCATCTTCACTCCTTCATTTTCACACAACCTAAACACTACTTCTCCCCTTGGCCGAAACACAAAGCCCCCCTCCATCTCCTATCTTTCTTCTTCTTCTACTCTCTTCTTTCTTCTTTTGCTCGAGGACGAGCAAACCTTCTAAGTTTGGTGTGGTAAAAGCATTGCTTTTTGTTTTCCCATAACCATTTATGGCATCTAAGGCCGGAGAAACCTCTAGAAAGAGGAAAGAGAAGGCAAAAGCTTCCACCTCCGAGTCATGGGAGATGGAGAGATTCATCTCAAGGGTGCATCAAGACCACTTCTATGAAGTTGTGGCCATGAAGAAGGTGATCTCCGAGGTCCCTTTCAAACTCAAAAAGGGTCAACTTTGATCAAAGGTTGGACCAAGTCCTCATGGATACCACTAAGAAAAGGGTGGAGCACCAAGAACATTGTTCCAACATGGGACAACTAAGGGTGGAGCACCAAGAACATTCCATCCTCCTCCATGAAATTAGAGAAGATCAAAGAATTATGAGAGAGGAGCAACAAAGGCAAGGTAGAGACATTGAGGAGCTCAAGCACTCCATTGGATCTTCAAGAGGAAGAACAAGCCGCCATTACTAAGGTGGACCCGTTCTTTAATCTCCTTGTTCTTTATTTTTCTGTTTTTCGAAGAAAAAGAAAAAAATAAAATCATGATCCAAGGAAAAAAGAGTGTGCTTAAGAACCCTAGACACCTCTAATTGGGGACTCTAGCAAAGCTGAGTCATAATCTGAAAAGGTTCACCCAGTTATGTGTCTGTGGCATGTATGTATCCGGTGGGAATACTGGAAGACAGAGTGCTTTGGGCCACGGCCAAGACTCATAAAGTAGCTGTGTTCAAGAATCATTATACTTAACTAAGAGAATCAATAACACTATCTGGATTCTGAGTTCCTATAGAAGCCAATCATTCTGAATTTCAAAGGATAGAGTGAGATGCCAAAACTGTTCAGAGGCAAAAAGCTACAAGCACCGCTCATCTAATTAAGACTGATCTTCATAGATGTTTTTGGAATTCATTGCATATTCTCTTCTTTTTATCTTATTTTATTTTCAGTTGCTTGGGGACAAGCAACAATTTAAGGTTGGTGTTGTGATGAGCTGATAATTTGTACGCTTTTTGGCATTGTTTTTAGTATGTTTTTAGTATGATCTAGTTAGTTTTTAGTATATTTTTATTAGTTTTTAGTTAAAATTCACTTTTCTGGACTTTACTATGAGTTTGTGTGTTTTTCTGTGATTTCAGGTATTTTCTGGCTGAAATTGAGGGACCTGAGCAAAAATCTGATTCAGAGGCTGAAAAGGACTACAGATGTTGTTGGATTCTGACTTCCCTGCACTCGAAGTGGATTTTCTGGAGCTACCAAAGCCCAATTGGCGTGCTCTCCATTGCGTTGGAAAGTAGATATCCTGGGCTTTCCAGCAATGTATAATAGTCCATACTTTGCCCGAGATTTGATGGCCCAAACAGGCGTTCCAAGTCAGCTCAAAAATTCTGGCGTAAAACGCCGGAACTGGCACAAGAATGGGAGCTAAACGCCCAAACTGGCACAAAAGCTGGCGTTTAACTCCAAAAAAGTCTCTACACATGAAAGCTTCAATGCTCAGCCCAAGCACACACCAAGTGGGCCCGAAAGTGGATTTTTATGTCATTTACTCATCTTTGTAAACCCTAAGCTACTAGTTCTCTACAAATAGGACCTTTTGCTATTGTATTATAAATCTTTTGATATGTTTTTATGATTGAACCCTCTTTGGAAGGCTGGCCATTCGGCCATGCCTAGACCTTGTTCTTATGTATTTTCAACGGTGGAGTTTCTACACACCATAGATTAAGGTGTGGAGCTCTGCTGTACCTCGAGTATTAATGCAATTACTATTGTTCTTCTATTCAATTCAGCTTATTCTTGTTTAAGATATTCATTCGTACCCAAGAACATGATGAATGTGATGATTATGTGATGCTCATCCTCATTCTCACTTATGAATGCATGCCTGACAACCACTTCCATTCTACAAGCAAACAAGGCTTGAATGTTTATCTCTTGGATTCCTTAATCAGAATCTTCGTGGTATAAGCTAGAATTGATAGCGGCATTCAAGAGAATCTGGAAGGTCTAAACCTTGTCTGTGGTATTCTGAGTAGGATTCAAGGATTGAATGACTGTGACGAGCTTCAAACTCCTGAAGGCTGGGCGTTAGTGACGGACGCAAAAGAATCACTGGATTCTATTCCAACCTGATTGAGAACCGACAGATGATTAGCCGTGCTGTGACAGAGCGCGTTGAACATTTTCACTGAGAGGACGGGACTGTAGCCATTGACAACGGTGATGCCCAACATACAGCTTGCCATGGAAAGGAGTAAGAAGGATTGGATGAAGACAGTAGGAAAGCAGAGAGACAGAAGGGACAAAGCACCTCCATACACTTATTTGAAATTCTCACCAATGAATTACATAAGTATCTCTATCTTTATTTTATGCTTTATTCATAAATCATTCATAACCATTTGAATTTGCCTGACTGAGATTTACAAGATGACCATAGCTTGCTTCATACCAATAATCTCTGTGGGATCGACCCTTACTCGCGTAAGGTTTATTACTTGGACGACCTAGTGCACTTGCTGGTTAGTTGTGCGAAGTTGTGATAAAGAGTTGAGATTGCAATTGTGCGTACCATGTTGATGGCGCCATTGATGATCACAATTTCATGCACCATGGTCACACCAAAGATTGGAGGGGTGCTTCTGATTTGATAAACTTTTAAATGCAGCAGGTGCCACTAAGAGTGTAATAGACTCTAAAGAAGTCTGTTCAGTCTTGCCTTTCTCCATCATCACAGCTCTACGAGTTTCCTTTCTTCTAACTTCAGCAAATACTTCTCCAATTGAGGGTAGAATTTCTCTTCCAATAATTCTGCCACGAAATTCATCTAGCTCCACGTTGAGGCTTGTAAAAAATTGGAATATCCTCCCTTCTTCCGCTATTTGTTGGTGGTATTTGGCATCAGCGGCTGAATTCCACTTGTAGTTATTGAAGTGGTCAAGATCCTACCACACCCGCTTTAATGTGTGGAAATATTTGGTGACATTGTCACTCCCTTGTTGAATTTCTCTAGCTTTTAGAGAAAGTTCATAAATTTTGGATTTATTTCCAAGATCAGAGTACATCTCCTTGACACTATCCCACAATTCTTTGGCAGTAGTATAGTACATGTAGTTACTACTGATATCCTCCTCCATTGAGCTCGCCAGCCATGTCATCACCATGGAATTTTTGGTATCCCACACATTATATTGTGGGTCAGTGATGTTAGGCTGACTTCACTCACCGGTGAGATATCCAATCTTCCCTCTTCCACAGATATATATATGAACTGATTGAGACCACCTAAGGTAGTTTGACCTATTGAGTCAAAATGTGGTGATCTGAACTGAATGGGAGTCACCACTAACTAGTACCCGTTGCTCAGATTTTAAATCTGATGGAGTAGGAGTGGTGTTCTCCTTCTATTCAAGATTAATGACTGAGAAACTGTCAGCCATACCTATAAATCAGAGGCACAATACAGAGATCCTGCTCTGGTACCAAGTTGAAGTGTTTGAATATATTGTATTATCAAATGTACAGAGAATCGGCCTCTTTATAGAGGAATTATAGAAATAGGAAATAAGAAAAAAAATATTTGCCTAAAATAAAGGAAATATTTTTAATAATAAAATTCCTAAATTAAGCTAAACCAAAAAAAGAAAAGATTTATAATTAATTCTATTTACATAAAAGATTCATAAAAGGAATTAGAAATTTGATTTTGATTTGATTTAGTCAACAGAAAAAAATTGAAGAAAAATAACACAGAAGTTATTTTATGATAAACACATGAAATTTATAACGATAAATTAAACATAAAACCTTTTAAGATAAATACACAAATTTTTTAAGTAAAAGAAAGGAAGCAAACAATTTTTTTAGTTGATAATTACAGAAATATTAAAAAGAAATAAAGAAAAATACAATTTTTTAACAATAAATGTATAATTTTGTGACAATAAACATAGAACTTTTTAAGGTAAACACACATTTTTAAATAAAAAAAAAAGAAGCAGCATATAGATTTTTTTTATGATAACCACACAAATTTTGTGATGTAAATACTAAATACTGAAACATTTTAAAAGTAAACACACAAATTTTTTAGAAGAAACAAAGAAAGCATTCACATAAATTTATTAACGGTTAATACAGAAAAGTTGTGATGATAAACATAGAAATATGTTTAGAAGGTAAAGACAATTTTTTTAAGAAAAATATAAGAGGCAAATATATATTTTTTACGATAAAGTCATAATTTTTTTACCATACATATAAAACTATTTTAGAGGTAAATACAAAATTTTTTAAAGAAGAACAAAAATAATATATAGAATTTTTTTACGTTAAAACATTCTTTTTACGATAAACATTGGGATTTTTAAGAAAAACACAAAAATAGGACACAATTTTTTTTTCACCTAATCAGAGAAATATTTTACCTAAATAGGAATTTGTTTTTATGATAATCACATAAATTCTTTAAAAAATACAAGAAGAAAACACATAATTTTTTTTATCTAAACACAGAATTTTTTTTTTTTGTTTACTACTTCACTTATCTTCATCGTTAATTATTACAAATAAAATACTTCATCTTTTTTCTTTTGATGCCCCTGATAAAGCGAAATTAGGTATATATATTTAATAGCCTTCATTTTCGATTTGATCTTCGACAATTGAGTAAAATATGTGCAAAAATTGGCATTCAATTACAAAATTCAACCATTTAAATAAGAGATAATATTTTATTCAGTCTCTTAATTTATACACGAATTTTAATTTAATATCTAAAATTTTAATTATTTTTATTTAGTTTATAAATTTTGTAAATTTACTGTTTTATGTTAGCTCCTAAAATAATTTTTGACACATTCTGTTAACAGAATATTGATCTAAATAGCCAAATATAATGTTAGAGATTTTGTAAAATTTTAAATATCTTTTTTTCGTTTTAACATTTAAATAGTCTAAAAATAACATCATAAGTGATGTTTATTAAATTTTTTTCTTCTAAAGTAAGTGATACGACGTCGTTTTTACTTTTTAAACTATTTAAACGTTAAAACTGAAATTGTATCATTTTATAAGTTTCAGTGTAGTATCTAATTGTTTATGTAAGCATTTTATTAATCTTTATGTGCTAAAAAATATTTCAAAAATTAATGTAAATTACATTTGTAAATTTTAGAGACTAAATAGAGATAATTGAAATTTCAAAAATTGAATTAAAATTTAGGTACAAATTTAAAAAAAAAAAAGAAAAAGAGTAGAAGAAAAGAAAAAGATGATACCAATGGCAATGTTAATTAATGACCCCAACAACAAAAAAATAAAAAAAGGAGTAGAATACATATAAGATGAAAAAGGCAATAAAAGAAGATGATGATGAAAAAGAATGCATGCAATAATAAAAATCAGCATGATTCACATGAACGTTTGTGCGGGTGATTTTTATTAGAAATAGTTTTAAAAAATAAATTGATGGTTATCAGTGGTGAAGAGAAGAGGGGTTGAATTTTGGTCCCTTTTTTTCTCGTGTAAACTAGCTTTCTGATATGTAAATACAGGAGATATTTTGGTTT
Organism: Arachis duranensis; assembly: GCF_000817695.3. NCBI lineage: Eukaryota > Viridiplantae > Streptophyta > Magnoliopsida > Fabales > Fabaceae > Arachis > Arachis duranensis. The sequence goes on along the minus strand of NC_029772.3, from coordinate 16,054,794 downwards.
CGTCTCTGAACTCGGTAGGAGATACTTTTGTTTTGTCTCCTATAGTACAAAATCAGAATAGAGATTAGAGTAGAGATTGATACACAGATGTATCCTGGTTCAGCTATCTATTGCAATGTAGCCTACATCCAGTCTCCATCACAACAATGATGGAATTTTACTATCTTTTCAATAGATTATAATCACCAATTCTCCCTAGGATTCTACCCAATCCTATCTGGGACAAGTCCAGTTTCTAACCTAAACCGAACTTGACTAGGACTCAAACCTAGCTTTCAAAATTAAAGTGCTAACCTAACTTGCAACGGAATTCTCCGAGGATCATGACACAAAACAGAAAAATACAAAGAATTTCTGAGATAACTAGGGCTTTTTCTCCAAGTCTAGCTCACTTTCTTTTTTTACTCATTGACTTTTTCTTACAAACCTCACCATGTTTGTCTTTTTCAATGAGACTCAGACAGACTAAACTGAAAAAAAGAAATACAACATAGTAACCATGAAGGAGAAGAACTTAGAATAGCTTAGGAAGCTATGAAAACTGAACCAAGTGCTCTATTCTACTCTCTTGCTCAACCCTTAGTTGTTCACCCTTATTATAGAAGAGTGAAGCCTCCAAGATTTGAACCAAGTTCAACACTTGGGTTGTCTTCTTCATCCTTCATCAGAGCTTACAGCGGCGTGGTCAGTGGAGAGAGAGAAGGCCGAATCTTTGACATGCAACATACCTTTTTCTTTCATCCTTTTTCTTCATGTTCCTTTGATCTTGATCGTGAATCTTTTCTTTGTATCCAAGTTTGGTTTTGGATCGTGAATTCAAGGTAGAGCACCATTGACTTCTTTATTTCTATAGTTGTTTGATTTGTGCTTGAGGTTTAGCATATTTCTTCACATTTTATTGTTGAAGCACGAATTGGAAAATTAACTTTTGAAGATACTTTATCCAAATGGGATTTGCTTCTCTGTTGTAGCCCTTCTTCTTACTTGAAATTGGAAACAAGCTTTTGGTTCTTCACTGAGTCCTATCTTTATCTCTTTTCTCTTTTTTCTTTCTTGGTTCAATGACTTGATGTGATAGGGAAGAAAAAAAAGAGAGAGAAGAGAGAAGGATTGTGTTCAGTGGAAGTGAAACAAAATTCAATTGAATTTTGAGTTGTTTACCCGTTGGATACTAGATAGAAGAGAGATAGATTTAAGTGTCTCCACTGAATTAGGCTTGAATCTTTATTTGGGTTAGGTTTGATTTCATTTTTTCTTATGGTCCAGCTTATTCCAACCTTCATGGCTCAAAATTTGATTGAATGGAGTGATATGGTTGAAATATGTGTTTGGCCAATATATTTGTGTTTGTAGGCTTGATCTTTTGCTTTTTGGGCTAGCTTTGATTAAATTATTTTTTCCTGCACACTTAAACAAAAACATCACACAACCAATTAATAAAAACTAATAATGTTTTATCATCACTTTAATCAAATTTTAGTTTTTCAATTGATAAAATCTAATAATGTTTGACTATGCCCCTTTTTGTGCTGAGGAAGCCCTAGGGTGAACGTTTTTTTTTTTGCCATAGATTCTGTCAGTTGAGGTGACTGAGAAGAAGAAGAGTGAGAATGAATGTGTATCTGAGTGTGTGATTGAGGTTGCTTTGAATGAGGGGGGTTGCGAAGAGGTATATAGGTACCAGTACTTCTTCTAGTAGCAATCTTCTTTCTCATAATGAAGAAGAGAAGAATGAGTAGAGGGGAGAGAGAATGGCATAGTAGAGGAGTGGAGAAGAGAGAGATTTTCTTGATTAAGAAACCGTCTTTAATGATCAATGAAAATTTCTCTAGAAAACATGAATTTAATTAATAAAATAGGTTTTAAAGAGAATTTTGAAATTCAAAAAATATGCAATTTTTGAAATGACATAACGAGATGAATTTGAAAGATAAATGACTGATATGGCTTGAAATAGAGAAAAAAGAGAAAAAAAAACAAAAATTTATTTTTCATAATTTAATGATCAAAGTAAGTATGAGACCCATTTCATTAAACAAAATTTATCTCACTTAGGCCCAACGGTGATGAAGGATCACTCGTGACCATTTTGATTCTTATTTCAAGCTCATGTCTCATAAGATTTCTAGGCCTTGTTTAAGCCTTATAGAGGAGTTCATCATTTGTCCAGTTTTATCTCCCTACTACCTGTGAGACAAAAGTAACTGGAAAAATATTAGACACATTTATTCCACAGATTTGATATCAATCATTCTCAGAGTAGTTCTTAGTTTGCAGAACCTATCTTCACACAAAGATTTTGTGAAGATGTCAGCCAATTGATCTTCCGATTTTACAAATTGAATATCAATAGTTCCTTTATGCACATGTTTCCTTATAGAATGAAACCTAACCTCAATGTGCTTAGTTCTTGAGTACAACACAGGATTTTTAGAGATGTTTATGGCACTCATGTTGTCACAAAGTAAAAGAATACTATTAATTTTCAGTTTATAATCGGCAAAATGAGTTTTAAGCCAAATTAATTGTAAACAACATGATGAGGCTGATATGTATTCGGCTTCAATAATGGTTAAAGCAACAATAGCTTACTTTTTACTTGACCAAATATTTAAGGATTGCCCAAGAAAGTAACACATCCCTGAAGTGCTTCTTCTATCCACACGGTCACCCGCAAAATCTACATCACAGTACCCAACTACACAAAAATTATTAGTTCTAGGATACCATAAACCAAGGTCAAATATGCCTTTTATGTATCTAATGATCCATTTTACAGCTGAAAGATGTGATTCCTTAGAGTGAGATTGAAAACAATAACACACACCCACACTTTGTGCAATATCCGGCTTAGAGGACGTTAGACACATAAATGATCCAATCATACCTCTATATTGAGTCTCATCAACATCTTTCCTATTTTTATCCTGGTCAAGTTTAGTATTAGGATGCATTGGTGTACTCATGAGCATAGAACTTTTTAAACTGAATTTCTTTACCAATTCATTGGCATATTTACCTTGGTGCACAAAAATTTCTTTACGAGTTTGTTTTATTTGCAAATCAAGGAAGAATGTGAGTTCTCCCATCATGCTTATATCAAACTCACTAGTCATTAGTTTTTCAAATTCTTCACACAAGGATTCATTTGCCAATCCGAACACAATATCATCCACATACACTTGAACAATTATGAAATGATCATTAGATTCTTTTATGAAGAGAGTAGTATCCGTAGTACCCCTTTAAAAATCATTTTGTAACAAGAAAGAACTAAGTATTTCATATCAAACTCTAAAAGCTTGTCTCAAACCATAAAGTGCTTTTGCAAGTTTAAAAACATGGTTTGAAAGTTCTTTGTTCTTTAAAACTAGGGTGTTTAGTTATGTATATATCTCTATCAATAAAACCATTTGAAAAAGCACATTTGACATCCGTTTGAAATAGTTTAAAACCTTTGTGGGCAGCATAGGCAAGCAATAATCTTATTGCTTTCATTCTAGCCATCGGAGCAAATGACTCATCAAAGTCAATTCCCTTTTTTTGATCGTATCCTTGGGCCACTAATCTAGCCTTGTTTCAAATCACACTGTCATCTTCTCCCAATTTGTTTCAAAAGATCCATTTGGTGCCGGTTATCTTTTTGCCATTTGGGTAGGGTACAAGAGTCCAAACCTCATTCTTTTCAAATTGGCCTAACTCTTCTTCCACAGCTTTAACCCAATAAGGGTCTTCAAGTACTTCTTTCACCATTTGTGGCTCCAATTGAGATAGCAAAGCAAGGTTGTTGATTTCAGCTTTCTTTTTGCTTGAGGATCTAGTGGTGACTCCATGGGACGGATCTTCAATGATGAACTCATGAGGGTAGTTCTTCAAGAACTTCCACTCTCTAGACTTTTGTGATGAGATTTCAATTTGGCTTTGACTTGGTTTAATAATACTCACAATTCTAGAATCTCCTATTTCATTAGGAGATAAAATCAAATTGTCTCCTATATTCTGAACTGTAGGGTCAGAACTAGGATTTTTCACAGATGGGACTAGTTTATCATTTTCTTGATTCTCTTTTGGATTCAACTCAGTTTCAGTTCCTGCATCATCCTCTATGACAGAACTTGGAATAGTGTTAGTATCACAAAAAGAGATAGTATGGATTCCTCTATGGTTCTATGTTCTTTGAGATAAACCCTATATGCTTTACTAGTGGTTGAGTATCCTACAAACATACCCTCACATGACTTTGGATCAAATTTTCCAAGATCGTCTTTATTATTTAACAAAAACCATTTGCATCCAAATATGTGAAAGTATTTGAGATTTGGTGGTGTCCCTTTTTATAGCTCATAAGGAGTTTTCTTTAACCCTTTTTTAATGATGGTTCTATTTAGAATATAGCAAGCTGTGTTCACAGCCTATGCCAAAAGAAATTTTGGAACTTCATTTTCACAAAGCATTGTCCTATTCATTTCTTGGAGACTTCTATTTCTCCTTTCAACAATCCCATTTTGTTGAGGAGTTCTAGGACATGAAAAATTATGAGAAATTTCAAATTCATCACAAAAATTTTCAAAATCTTGATTTTCAAACTCTTTTCCATTATCACTTCTTATACAAGCAATTTTTTAAATCCTTTTTATTTTGAATCTTTTTGCAAAGAGAAGAGAAAGTAATGAACGCATCATTGTTATGAGCTAAGAAAAGAACTGATGATTGAATTTTTGACGGTTTAGAATTTCACAATTGAATTCTCGTTGTAAAGTATAGTTTCTAAACCAACAATAATCCTCTCATACAAAAATTTGTTTGTCACAAGTACAAACCCCTAAAATCTATAAACCGAAGTATTTAAACCTCGGGTCGTTCTCCCTAGGAATTACAATAAAGTGTCTTGTTATTGGTTTGAGTTGTTTTGGGGTTTTGATAAGAGGCATGAAAGTAAATGGCAATGAAAATAAACTAACAACTATACAAGGCTCTTGGCAAGGTATGAAAATTAGAAGTCCTATCCTAGTTATCCTTCTCAATTGTGATGAGAATTGTTCATTGCTACCACTTAGTTAACCCTTACTAAATAAAGGAAAGTCAAGTGGATGAATTGACTTGAGCCACAAGTTCTAGCCAACTCCCAAGGAAAGACTAGCTTTAGTGCACTCCAAACCAATTAGCAATCTCTCCAATTATCAATCAACAAAGGAATTAGATAACTCAAGTGTCACTAATTACTCTACCTAGGCCAAGAGGAACAAAATCTACACTAAAACTAAAAGAGACATTTCAACAAACACATAAAGTGCAATAGAAGTAAACATTATTAAATGCAAGAATTGTAGATCTAAGAACTAATCATAATCCTAATCCTAATTCTAGAGAGAAGTGAGAGCTTCTCTCTCTAGAAACTAATTCTAACTACTAAACTAAACTGATGGTAACTAACATGTGTTTCCTCTTCATTCCTTGGGTTAAATAGCATCAGAAATGAGTTGGATTGGGCCCATAAGGCTTTAGAATTCGCTGGCCACGTTTTTCTTTAAGTGAACCAGGTGGCAGCAACGACGTGTGCGTGTACTATGCGCGTGCGCGCCACCATACGTGTAGCAACTATGGCAAATCTTATATCGTTTCGAAGCCCCGGATGTTAGCTTTCTAACCAAACTAGAACCGCATCATTTGGACCTCTGTAGCTCAAGTTATGGTTGTTTAAGTGCAAAGAGGTCGGCTTGACAGCTTTCCGGTTCTTTCATTTCTTCATGAGTTATCCAACTTTTCATGCTTCTTTCTTCATTCCCTTGATCCAATCTTTGCCTCCTAAACCTTAAACCACTTAACAAACATATCAAGGCATCTAATGGAATCAAGGAGAATTAGATTTAATTATTTTAAGACCTAAAAAGCATGTTTTCACTCTTAAGCACAATTAAAGGAGAAGTTATAAAACCATGCTATTTCAATGGATAAATGTTGGTAAAAGGTTATAAAATCCCCTAAAATCAATACAAGATAAACCCTACAAATGGGGTTTATCAACCTCCCCACACTTAAACCAAGCATGTCCTCATGCTTAAACCAAGAATGAAGTAACCAAGCTTGTCCTCATGTTTAAACTAAGAATGAAGTAAAGGGCATGACATTTATTCAATGGAACTAAACTATATGTAACCTATCTAAATGCAACTATCTAAATGAATGCAATTGTTTGGTCAAAATAAATCAATTTCCAAGAAGCATATATGCACAAGGGCTAAGGACTAGCAAGTCTAATCCATAATTGAATAGAGTTATTAAATATTTTTACAAACTTGCATGAAAAGAGATGATCATAGGTGGAAACATGTAATTGAGCATCAAACCCTCACCGGTAGTGTTTGCACTCTATTCGGTCAAGTGTTTAGGGTCGATTCTCTCAATTCTCTCCTAATCATGCTTTCTAAGATTTGTTTTTCTTCTAACAATCAACAAATATTTCATGCATGCATACATATATCATGAGGTCTTTTCATAGGTTGTAATGGGGCTAGGGTCAAGGTAGGATGCATATATGGTTAAGTGAGCTTGAAATTTGAATCTTTGATAAGCTTAAACTTCCCACCTAGCCTATGACATCCTATACAATTAAGTTCTAATCTAACTACCCATTCCTCACTTTTTCACATACTTATGTATTCTTTTTTAATTTCACAACACCTATGCATTGATTTTATTGGACTATACTTTGATTTGGGGCATTTTGTCCCCTTTTTATTCCTTTCTTTTTTTTCTTCTTTTTCTTTCTTTTTTATATATTTTTTTTCTTTTCCATATTTATTTTTTTCTTTTTTCTTTTGTTTTTCTCATTTTTTTTATATACAAGAATCTCAATGCATAAGGTTTTACATTTGATCAATACATGAGTATGTACCCAATTTCCAATATTTTCAATAATAATACAAAACTACCCTTTTATTCACCCAATGTCCCAAGGTTTCCACACTTGAATGATACTCACACACACTACCTAAGCTAATCAAAGATCCAAATAAGGACTTTTATTGTTTTTCGCTTTAAGGCTTGTAATGTGCTAGATTAAGAACAAATTGGTTCTTGTGTTCTTAGTTCAAAAATATGATCGACAATATATATATATATATATTTCAAGCAAGTTTTATGAAAAGTTTTTACTCAAATCAATTGGTGCCCTATAGATAGAAATCTTGATCCTAAAAATAATTTTTCTTGGAAAAGAAATCATCACCCTAACCAAGTAGTCCTAACATGGAAAGAAGTGGTAAAATATGTACAAGTTCTAACTAACATGCACCCTAACATGCAATGCAACAACTAACTACAAAGGAAATTAAGAATTGGTGTTGAAAAGGAAGTTGTTACCCATGGAGGCCGGTCGGATGACCTCCCCACACTTAAAAGTTTGCACCGTCCTCGGTGCACTCAAGGGAGAGCAATGTGGACGGGTTACTACAATTGATGAGCTCCGTCAAAAGATTGTGTGGATGACTTGTTTGTTGCCCCATTTAAAGCTATTCATTTCTCCCTTCTTGGTGGCCAACCTAAAAGGATAGAAAAGGAAAGGAATATTAAGCCTATGACAAAGATATCAAAGCAAATAGAACATAGGCGGGGTTAATGCCAAGTAGGAGTATGGTTCTCTACTACATGGTAGCTACAACATGTAGACAAGTAGGAGTATGGTTCTCTACTACATGGTAGCTAAGCATGTGAGTGAGAAAACAATGTAAGCTAAGGCATGTCATTAAGCTCGATGCAAGAGTAAAGTTAAGGCATGAAGAGTGTATTGAGCATCAAGTTCCAATGAGAAGAAGTGGGTCATGAAAGACAATATGAGGTCATATCAATGCACAAAGACATAAGAGTCATACAAGATAAAGCATTGATTTAAAAGTTTCATCACCCAACAATATCAAACAAGTCAAGAGGCACCAAAATAATGCAAGAATTTCTCAACAATTGAGTGTAGGAATCCAACACCATTATTGAAATGACACTTAGAAAAAAAAACTGAAAACATGCTATAGAGACAAAATAAAAATGGAAAGAGTAGAAGTATGTGAATGCAGTGAACAAAAGAAAATGGAAGATGAGAAAAAAAAAACTTTTTTTTTACCGACGCGTGCGCGTCATGCACGTTTACGCGTCAATGGGCAAATTGGTTGAAGGACACGTACGCGCCAGGTGCGCGCACGCGTGCGTCGAGTTAGGCCGGAGGCATAGTGTCGGCCCAAGTTTGGCACAACTCTCGGGTAAAAGTACCGGGGGTGCAGATTGTGCAATCGACGTGCGCGCGCATAGTGTGCGTGCGCGTGCATTGCGAATTTAAGATCATGTGCGCGTACGCGCCAGGTGCGCGCACGCGTGCACAGACTTGTGCCTTAGGCCCAATGTTTGTACAGTGCAGGCCTAACTCTCGGGTTTTATTTTTGGCTGGAAGTGAAATTTTGCATCCACGCATACGCGTACAGTGCGCGTCCGCGTGGATGGTTGAAAATGCTCAGGTGCGCGTACGCGTCATGTGCGCGCACGCGTGGATGGTGTTCTGTTTTTCAAAAATTTTTCTATGTTGTTGCACCAATCCAGGCATTCCAAACCTCCAAACAGCTACCATAACACCCTAAAACCTTATTTACCATACTAAGCTACCAAATATACTCAACTAACTAAACAAAATATGAAAGCAACTAAATTCTACACTATTTACAAAAAAAGAAAATGAAAAGATGTTACCATGGTGGGGTGCCTCCCACCTAGCACTTTTATTTATTGTCCTTAAGTTGGACTTATGGGGAGCTCCTCATCAAGGTAGCTTGTGCTTATATTCATCTTGGAACTCCCACCAATGCTTAGTTCTCCATTGTGGCCCAAGATTTCTTATGGATTGAGCCAAGTATTGATGGAGTTCTTCACAAGCTTGGGGCTCCCAAAGTTGATCCTCTTTTTCTAATCCGGGATCCCACACTTTATTTTCACACCCGTCTTGAAGTTGATCATCATTATTAGTCCAACTGGGTGGTGAGTAAGGTGAATTCTCTATGAAGTGCCCAATAATCCTCCTAGACCCATCTATTTGAGCACTACTCCAACCTTTATATCTCATGTTTGATGCATCAACCATAATGAGTATTGATTTGCAACGCCCACCACGAAACATCTTTCACTTACGCTTCATCCCACAAAGCATCCTAAGTTGACCATCTGTTTCAAGCAAGCCATACTCAAGTGGGACAATAAAGCTAATAGAAATGAATTTTACCCACTCAAGTGAAGGAGTAGATGGCAATTTAGGCAAGATGCTTCCAAAGATCTTGACAAAGCATAGCCAACCCTCGTTCTTCTATCTCTAGGGACTTCCACCTCTTCACAAGATCTCTTAATCTCAATCCTTTGTTCAACAATTTTATCTAAACCTTTTCCCTTACTCAAATCATAATAGGGAGGGTGAGAAAAATTTACCTCCTCAATACTTTCAAATCCAACCAGAAAAGGTTCTTCATGCTCAAAGGATTCTTCACCACTAAGACTTGATGCTTGATCTTCATCACCAAGGGAACTCAATCCTTGCT
>NC_029772.3:16043643-16045046 GCF_000817695.3 Arachis duranensis | reverse complement strand
CTTGTCTTCAACAATTAAAGCTTCCTCTAATTGTTCCAATACAAAGCAACTTCCCTCATTTCCCACCGGAGTTTTCAATCTCTCCTTCATGCTATGTTCTTTATTCGATTCTCCACATGTAGCCATGGGAGTTCCTTGAGTGTTCAAGCATTGGGAGGCTAATTGATTTGTTACCGCATCCAAGGCGGCCATGAAATTTTGCACATCCCTTTTCATCTCTTCTTGCCCTTGAACAAGAACACCAATGGTCTCATCTATTAGAGATTGGGGTGGGTGGAAGGGTTCATCAAATTGGGGGGAGGGTTCATAGTAGGAAGGGGGTTCTTCTTGGTAGAATTGTCATATGGTTGTTGGTAGGATGGATATGGATTAGGGTCATATGAAGGTGGTTGGTAAGAAGGGGCTTGTGAGTATGGTTGAGAGTTATGTTGAGGATATGGATCATAGGCATATGGTGGTGGTTCTTGAAAGTCACAAGGAGATTCACGATAGCCATTGGATTGATATGCATCATAGAATGGCTCTTCTTCATAGTGCATTGGTGGAGGTTATTGCCAAGAAGATTGATCATATGCATATGGCTCCTCCCACCTTTGATTGTTCCATCCTTGATACACATCCTCATTGAAGTTCTCATCACCTACAACATAATTGTAACTACACTCATAGCCAAAGTGAGAATTCATGGTAGCAAGATAAAGCAAAAACAAAAATTAGTAACAAATAAAGAGAACAAATTCCTACAACTACCAAAAGCTAATAAAGAGACAAAAGACAAACATATTCACAATATTCACATATATACAATAACCAATAACACAACACCATTGCAATTCCCCGGCAACGGCACCATTTTGATGATTGAATTTTTGACGGTTTAGAATTTCACAATTGAATTCTCGTTGTAAAGTATAGTTTCTAAACCAACAATAATCCTCTCATACAAAAATTTGTTTGTCACAAGTACAAACCCCTAAAATCTATAAACCGAAGTATTTAAACCTCGGGTCGTTCTCTCTAAGAATTACAATAAAGTGTCTTGTTATTGGTTTGAGTTGTTTTGGGGTTTTGATAAGAGGCATGAAAGTAAATGGCAACGAAAATAAACTAACAACTATACAAGGCTCTTGGCAAGGTATGAAAATTAGAAGTCCTATCCTAGTTATCCTTCTCAATTGTGATGAGAATTGTTCATTGCTACCACTTAGTTAACCCTTACTAAATAAAGGAAAGTCAGGTGGATGAATTGACTTGAGCCACAAGTTCTAGCCAACTCCCAAGGAAAGACTAGCTTTAGTGCACTCCAAATCAATTAGCAATCTCTCCAATTATCAATCAACAAAGGAATTAGATAACTCAAGTGTCACTAATTACTCTACCTAGGCCAAGAGGAACAAAATCTA